>NC_045153.1:1396738-1440410 GCF_900700415.2 Clupea harengus | reverse complement strand
AACGGGAGACTCAAGCATGGAGGCCTCAGACTACTGGAAATATGTTCTGATGAAATATAATAAGGAATTTGCTGAACATGATGATGCTTTGCCTGCAGACATTCCACCTGCCTGGAAAGAGTTGAAGCCAATCCATGCCAGAATAGGTTTGATTAAGTCATTCAACATGAAGGCAGACAAATCTCAAGCAGACTGAGAAGTGTGTCTGAAGAACTCACTCCAGGTGTTCCAGATGTTGCAGATAAAATGATGACATTAAGACCTTTAGACTTCCGTCATAAGGATTGCACTTAGAATTACAAATAATTTGGTCATATTAGCTAAATTAATAAATGCAGCTGACATGGCTTCAAGGAATATCTGTTAGACATGGAACTGTTCCTGGCAGACGAGCACAAGAAACCAAACCACAGAAAATGTGCATTTGTACATGAAGGCTATAGCAAGGATAAGAAATGGATTGATTCATATACAGCTCTGGAAAAGATTAAGAAACCACTCCAAATTCTTCTTAAATCAGCATGATTCAATGAATAACTTTCTGATATCCTGATATCCATTTTGTGATACGATTCAACTATCTTCCTTTGTGATGAGAGAACATTACTTATTTCCTATTTTCTAAATATCCTATATTCCTGTTATTCTTAATGAGAAGGTTGCTTATTAACATGTTTGTGTAACGGGCTATCAGTAGTGCGGCACGCCCATACACACATACACACACAGACACGCATGCACTCAATCATGTCTGGTTAACTCCAGTCCACTAGGGAGCAGCGAGGGGTCATTGAAGGCACTCGGCAAGGCAGGGATAAGAGAAGGAATGTGGGAGCTTGTGTTTGAACTCCATTCTTTTGACACCTGCTTTTGTCCTTCACTTCTTAAGGTAATCCAACCTTTCATTTTCGGTTGAACTGCTGCAAATAAGTGTATAAGTTCTAACAACAAGCAGTCTGGTTATTGAAGTGTTACTTTGTTGAAGGGTGTTTGTGTGTGTGTGTTTAGTGATATTTAGTGATGAATGATGATAGCCTGTCTTTTTTTGTAGCCTGTTTTTATGGATATTTAATAAAGGAACTCCATGCTTTTGACACCTGCTTTTGTCCTTCACTTCTTAAGTGTAAAGGACCTGTTTGTACTAGCCCAAGTTTCCCTTAGGCTTGAGGCTAGTAACATTTGCAGTCGATGAAGAATACAAATTTGTAGACTGGGGATGAACAGTAACATTTTCTCATTTTATGTTTTTAATTATTAATAGGGTCCAAACAGATAAGAAGAGATTATTCCTCTTGTGTTTCTATTTCCTTAAAATAATCAGATGCTGGGGATATTATTCAATATAAAACTACAAATGTGTATCAGTGATCACTGCAGACAATGGTCTTAAGGTGTTTATGCTATGAGTTTTTTAATTTTTTGTTTATTGTATTCATTATCATTAGCTTTTACCAAATCTGTTTCGGGACCCTTTAGGTTGAATGACAAACTTGATTATTCTGGTCTTTATTGTCTTTAACATGTTAAATAATGAAATGTGTTTCCCTTCAGTACTCTTGGGGGATTTTGAGAAAATTGTTGACATGGTTCAGTTGCTTGCAGTTAGTAGTTCAGTAACACACTGTTACGACCCTGTGGGTCTGCCTATGTATTTTTGCCGGTGCTTCTGTTTTGTCTTGTGTGTCTTGCAGGTGGATTGGGGCTCTAATCCCATTGGGCCTATAGAAGTCCCGGCCCTTTAAAAGCGTCCGGGATTCCATCATACGGGGCTTGCTTTTGGATCGTGCTTTTCTGTTGTCTGCCACCACTCGTTGCCGCTAGGCCCAGCCTCGGGCCTTGCCCGCGCCACTAACATCATGTGTGCTTCTCACCGGAGTGAGAGACCGGGAGAGAGTGCCAGGCTGTTGAGGCCTGTTCTCGAGGCCTTGCGTTTTTTGCTTGTTACGTTATTTTTGAGCCTTAGTTTAATTATTTTATTCTTTGTCCAATAAATTCACGGTTATTTTTATTCCATTGTCTGCCCGTGTTTAAAATATTTGTCATGTCCTAAAGCCCTAGACAGGGACGTGACACACACACACACACACACATACACACACATACACACTGCAGTTAGTAATTAAGTTCCTGATTCTTTTCTCTTCTGTTCAAGTGGTTTCATCATGAAGTAAATACATCACCTTTTAGAACTGTACACTTTTTTATATACAGGTTAGAAATGATCTTAATTGTTTTGAGGTCACTAGTTATGAGTTTGATTTGTTATTGTTACATTATTATTATTATTATATGATTACATTTTCAAATGGGTGAATTTGGTGAGTGACCACCTTTCATTATAAATTAATACATTTCTGATATTACCACAGCATGGCCTTCAATCAACCCAATGCAACACATATTGTGTAATTGGCACCAAGTATGCATATTACATTCATAAATACTAATGTGTTTCTTTATTCATTGTGTTTGGGGCTTACTACACACACACACATACACCTACACTGACACACACACACACACATGCACATCTATACTCATGGTTATAGCGCACACATCTACACTCACTCACACACACACACACACACACACACACACACACACACCTACACTGACACACACATGACTGCAACCCCATTACGCACATACTGTACATATATAGACAAACACACACACACAACTACAGTATACTTACTACAGCACATTATCGTCAACTAAAAAAAAGCATAATAACACTTATGAATACCTATATGCCTCACACATCAGTGTCATAAAACCCAAGACTAATAGCATAATTAATAAACGACATGCATAAGGAATAACCTGCCTACACAATAAAATATTGTTATATAAAAAAAGAGCATGTGAAAATAGCACGGTTGGTGGTGAACAGTGTCTTTCTCATTTCCAGAGTGAGACTGTAGGGTATTTATTCTGGTACAAAAGATAATTGGTGCAGAAATACAGCAATGCACAAACACATACAGTAAGTAAGTACAGTAGGTAGGTGACCGTAGTGAAGTGGAAGGTAGGTAACTAATCTGTAACTCTGTGCACCCGTTCACTTATAAATAGTAGAAGTGGATGAAAGTATTTTTGCACACTACATGAGTCATCATGGTCAATACTTTCCTGAAGAACCTGTTGTATGCAATCTTCTGCCCTCTGTTGGATCATCTGTGCATAGTAGGTACACTACTATTGCTGTTAATAAAAGTACACTGTATTGAAGCAACTATATGTCAGGGAAAAGACCCTCAACAGTTACTTAGCAGATTAAAGACACTACCCAGCATGGAAGTGAACTGGACTGTTTACGAACAGGGCCCCGACGGAGAACAGACACCTTAAGTCTGTCTGACGTGCCATGCTAAAAACAAGTCCTTTTATTCAAACACAATGTTTACACAGTATGACAGTCAGGATGCTGGGATACACTTAGGGTTAGTGCAGTTCAGCTGAATTCTACTTCTGCCTAGCAACGAGTCATTTTACAACCCGCTTTCTCCTTATGTCAGAAAAACATCACGTGAGGCATCTGGTTTCACATTCTCGGCTCACTAAGTGTTTTCCAAAATCCAACCTACACACACTTTACACGCAACATTTTGAACAAGCCTTTTCTAAAACATTCATGATAATATATACTAATACTTTCTTTAACACTATAATTACTTAATATTTCATATAATTATTCTATAGTAAAATATTTTTCAAATTTGATACAAGTATTTAAGGTAACCTTTGTTTTGTCTAAATTCCAGCATTGTCTTTGTACTGCAATTGGTGATCCTGACAGAAAGAGCAACTTTTTGATGACACAAAATATGTTAGATTGACTCAAGATCCCTTCCTGAGGTGGAAACATTGTTCGACCTGTGATGATTGTTCGATCATTCGACCACTGGGGAGCTCTGTGATTGTTTGTTTGTTTTGCCTAGGACAAGGTAAAATACAAGAACATGGTAAAAAGGTTCCTGTCTGAAAGAAAGAACCAACCCACATCTTCATGCCATTATCTTTGTATTGCAATAGATGAAATGTTCAAAAGCATTCCAAATGCAGTGAACAATATTTGTTTTACAAATAAAGCTTACAACATCTACCATCAAACATATGAAAAACAATCAATGTGCCTTAGTTACCAACACATTTATTAACCTACATATTCCAATCCATGAACACATTACCCCAGACATAAGACATTATACTTGACCTCCCTATCTACTTCAGGTCAGTTCAGTCGACACAACTATAGTTTCTTACATTTTTAATCAAAACAAACGTATCTTTTGTTACCTTTCATTTACTCTGTGTATGCTGTGGACACTTACCACATGTAGTTTCCCCTTCCGCTCTGTCCCTCCTCTTTTGCCACACGAACCCCCCACCCCCACCCCTCCCCCTTTCTATCTCTACCTGGCCGGCCTCAACAGACATTACGTCAAAACAGTTATGATAGGTGTAAATTCACCCTAGTTACCTCAGGACTCCGGAGCTGCATATAAGTATATTTATTAGACAAACAACAACAATTGCAATCGGGCTCACTCACAGCACAAGGCTGAAAGTGAAGCCATGATAAACACATCGCACAAGGTTTATTTAGACAGAATTTTAGCGTTCAGCAGGGATAACCACGTGGTGGATCTCTGACGTCCGAGGCTCCCTATATTGCAAGGATGGCAGTTTTGCACAAGGTTGGAAGAAGCTTATCACCTCTGGTCTAAACATGCTCTTGTACATATGCAGACTAAGTGGCACCTAATAATCTAAGTTACACACACGCAGAAACACAGAAAAGCCATCTTCCCGCTTAAGGCCCCGTCACACCATAACGTTCTGGTCAACTTTCTCTGAACGTTCTAATCGTTCAATTTTCGAGCGTTCTAGGGTGAGGTGGACACATCTGGTGTGTGACTAACGCATGACTAGAGTGGGACTGATGCATGACTAGCGTGGGACTGACGCATGAGGAGCGTGTAACAGTGACCAAGTTAGGCACCCCTGAAAACTATTAGCGTGTGATGACGTGTCACTGGCGCGCGACAGCGTATCACTGGCGCATGACGAACGATTAGTCAACGTTAGACGAGCGTGTTGAGCGTGTGACTAACGTGTGACTAACGACAGAATAGCGTTTTGCTGGCGTGTGGGTTTTATGGTCAAACGGGTATAAAACGCTGGAAAATCTGTGGATTCAGTTGTCCTGAACAGTGAACATCATGCCGCCAAGATGACGCAAAAAAGGTGTGAGGGGGGTTTCTGCTACTCGAGCTGCAAGGAATGCAAACACCACGGACGAAGAACAACACCACGAGGAAGAGCCCGTCCGAGGTGTGACACACCAGAAATACTGACTTATTCATATAATTATACTATGATATTGAATAGCAAGTGAAAGACAATTGTTTATTGCTTATTGTTTATTGTTTACCTGTGTAATTCCAGTTGAAGGCGATCATAGCCAAAACTCAGGGGGACCTGGATGAGGCCGAGCAGGCATTAATACTTGTGTGAATGTGTGATTATGATTATTATTTCCTTTAATTGTTTAATGTTATATTGATTTATATTATTATTACTGTGATTTACGAAATAATGGGTGTTTTTTATGGGGTTTTATGTTATTAAAATAAATTATTTAAATTTGACACTGAATTTGTGTTTCTTAATGTTTATTATTAGAAAACATCAACACATCCACACACATTATCCATGTCACAAGAGTCTTCATATCATATCCATCTGCCATGGAACAGCACCAGCTATAACAGTGCTCAGCTATGTTCAAGTTCAGTACATCTACTTCATGCTGGGCTATAGCAATAATATATACCCTCCTTAGTCTTTCTGGATCCTCCATAATGGGTGTTCTCTACGGTAGCCCAAAATCAACTGAACCCTGCTTAAAATTCATCGGTTTGTATATAGGGTAGACTGAGTACAGTTGAGACACCCATTTAAACCCATTGATGGTGACTGACCAAGGAATGAAAATAGAGGCTATATCACAATCAAGCTGTATCAACTGTACCCGATCTCCCACCTTGCTTATTTAGACCCCAAGATAAATCGTTCTTACTACTTTCATGTTTGAAAAGACACCCATTAATATAGGACAGTTCTAATATAAAACATATAACATTTTATTTTCATTTGCTTTGTTTGTTGTCTAACTTTGACTTCTAACCTGCTTATCGCAGGTACAGTTGAGACATTGTGTCTCAACTGTACCCCGCTGACCACCTCACGCTTTTCGCTAGATTATGCAATGACCTTGCATGACATGATAGCATGGAATATGTAGATTTATAGTGCACAGAATAAGACACCCATTAATATAGGACAGTTCTAATATAAAACATATAACATTTTATTTTCATTTGCTTTGTTTGTTGTCTAACTTTGACTTCTAACCTGCTTATCGCGGGTACAGTTGAGACATTGACATGATAGCATGGAATATGTAGATTTATAGTGCACAGAATAACGTTTGCAATGATGTAAGTTGCGTTTGTTGATCACGTATGGTTAATAAGATATTCATTGTAGAAGGGACATAAAATCAAGATCTTCCCTTGGTGAAAAAACGTTTGCCGATATCTTCGTATGGGAGATGGGTTAGGTTCTTCAGCGTTCTCCAGCATTTAAAATTAAACGTTGAAGAACGCTGGTCTCCATGAGAACTTTTGTGCATGTTCAAAAATGTATTTTCGGACCAGCGTTCTCCGCCGATTACCGACGATTACAGCGTTCACCAGCGTTCACACAACACTCTTCTGGCGCTATACCAGCGACCATGGACGATTACCAACGTTTCCTCAAACGTCATAGAACACTGACCAGAACGTTATGGTGTGACGGGGCCTTTACATAAGTACATGATTCATATAAGGTAATTAATAATAGAAATAACGTTTGGTGCACAACTCCTGTAATTCAGGGCCTGCTTTAGAGCAGAGATTGCTCAGCAGTCCACAGTCTCTCAATTTGCCAAGATGCTGATTATGGATTATCACTCCGTGTGCACTGCCCTGCTATTGTTTCTGACAGTGGCAACAGCCGAGCGACCCTTTTCCAAATTGAAACTCATTAAGACCTACCTGAGGAGCAGGAGAGGCTAAATGGTCTGGCTACCCTGTCCATTGAAAAAGCAAATCATGCATCACCACTTTTATGTTTGAAAGGCATCGTTTGGCTTGCAGGTGTGCTGTGCCTCTGGCTGTGCTTAGTCAGCTTGTCCTTCTTGACGTTCAGATTTTGCGCCTAAACTAGCTAAATTGTATCGTCTCGTCACATGATCAAATAGAGACTTGACATTGGACAACAACATACAGTACATATTCCGTCTTTGGTCCAAGATTAGTTTTGCAGGTAGTCAGGAACTCTGGAAAGTGTTCAGCGTTAGAAAGAGTTTATTCCATCGCATCACAACAACAAACTCGAATATCACTGTATCCGAGAGAATTCCGAAAGTAATTGCAGAGTCACGTCTCTCATAATGTACAATTAACATGTAAACAATGACATGAGATATGGGAGGGGAAGGGTGTGTCAGGGGGTCAAAATAGGAGGTATTAGTTTGAGGGGATATGACTGCTAATTAACCTGGTTAGAATTCTAACCCTAATTTAATTTAAAAAGAAAATAAGAACTTATTAATTTCATTGAATCGTTTATTAATAGTTTCTATAGTGTATGTAAGATAAGCATACCATTTTGTTATAGATTGCTACTATTTTTCCAACAAATAATACCTACCATAATGGAGATAAGTTTGCCTTTTCAAGTGCATATGTAGCATTAGACACTCTCTAAAATGTAATACCAGTTCTTCTCTGAACACATCCGTATGTGAGCGGCAAAAATTGGAGTTTGAGACTTCTGTCAGACGCAGGACTGTTGGGGGCCTGTCAATTTATTCATAATTATGTCCCGGCCACGGGCCCCCACAACCCACGGGCCCAGGTGCGAATGCACCTGCTGCACCCCCTATAGTTACACCACTGCTTAGTTGGTTTATGTCATTCTTGCAAAGTGACTTTTGTCACCTGATATTAGACATATATTCTTGATTGCTCAGGCATTCGTCTTGCGATGCTTTAAAAATGTTAAGCCCTCCCCGTAATAGTTGCGTTTTCTCATTCAGAAAAATTACACCAGCTGAAGTCCAGAATGCAATTAATGAGCTAAAGATTAGTAGTGGGCCCGGCCTGGATGGCATTGAATCGAAATTGGCATTGAATTCATCTCATGTCCTTATGTTCCCTCTTTGTGATCTTTTTAACCTGTCTTTAGCCACTTGTGACATACCGGCCATTTGGAAATGTTCACGTATTACCCGCTTACACAAAGGAGGTGATGCACTTGAACCTAATAACTACCGACCTATTTCAATTATATGTTCTATTGCCAAAGTATTCGAAAAATTTATTTATAATCAATTGTCAAGTTATCTTAACAGGAACAATATCTTGTCCCCCTATCAATCAGGCTTTCGATCAAACCACTCTACCTCTACAGCTTTGTTAAAATTAACTAATGATATTTTTTGTGCTTCAAATGATTCTAAATTAACAGGTGCCATCTTTATTGATTTGACGAAGGCTTTTGATTTGGTTGATCACTACCTCCTTTTGGACAAGCTCTATTCTATTGGTCTGTCTCGCAATGCATTGCTCCGGGTTAATTCCTATCTCCATAATAGAAAACAATGTTCTAAATCTGACACAACCATACAACAATATGGTGTGCCACAAGGCTCAACTCTTGGTCCACTCCTGTTCTCTATTTTTATCAATGACCTCTCCTCATTCTGCTCTGATTGTTGTGTCCAGCTCTATGCTGATGACACGGTGTTATACATATCGCAAACAGACACATTTCAAATTCAATCTGCCTTGTGTTAGATTAAACTTTATCTACGTGTTCGTTGCAGAGAATCAAAGTAAGGACCGCCACACAGAGCAATAAGTTTGAGTTGAGTTTACTGAGTTTTAAAAGAGTACAAGATCAGTCTTAGGTGAGTTCACACAAGAGCTCCGTCACCCACAACTGGAGAATGCAT
The DNA here is from genome assembly GCF_900700415.2 of Clupea harengus. Lineage (NCBI taxonomy): Eukaryota > Metazoa > Chordata > Actinopteri > Clupeiformes > Clupeidae > Clupea > Clupea harengus. Next base: position 1,431,340 of record NC_045153.1, on the reverse strand, counting down.
TCTGATATCATGGTACACAGATCCTCCTTTTAACCCTTAGTTGCCACAATGTTGCTTAATGGTGGATCTCCTGGGGAGCTGTAACTAACTAAGTTCTTTGACAAGAGGGCCTCAGAGAAAGACCTTGGCTCTCACCCCTCCTGCTACAACTATCAGGGCTGTGTCCCGTGGTGGCCTTTCTGACCTAAAAGATAGTAAGTTAGGCTGACCGGAGCGGGCCCTGTCAAGTTACACAGCTCCCTTAGCAGGCCTCCAGGCCTCATTTCTTGGAACTTAGAATTAGTATGTTATACTAGGAACTGTTTGTTGATGAACTCCCACTAGACTTGATTTTCTCTTACAATCCCTCCTTTGACCTCATTTATGAGGTCAACAACACACACACGCAAGCACTAAAAAGCAGGGTTACATCTTGGGGTGGTTTCTTAATTACTTTACACAATAATATCAAAACACCCTCCTTTCGCATTCTAGCACGGCAAAAGCATAATACACCTCCAGGCGCTACTCTGTCGCGGGGATACCTGCCCCCGTCAGGTATCGATTTACCATAGCTTTGGTAGAACCGCTCGCGCTTTTCACTTGAGGTCTGCCCTCAGAGCGCAACCTTTTAGTGTCTAAACAACTATTCTTATGAAAAATAAAAAATTCAATTGGGTATAGTGTACACACGGTACCATGCAATACTACAGTATATATTTGACCCTATAAGGCCCATGCTACATCAATCGAAAGTTTAATTTATGCACTTCTTTTAATCATTGTCTATATAGTAAGTAAGACCTCGTATAATACAGGTGTTTACTTAAAAAATTAACTATGTAATACATTTAACTATGCATTCCTTTATGTATGATTAAAAATACGATTATATGTTGGAAAAATGAGAGACAGAAAGATAAGGGACAAAAGATCATAGGTACAATTGACCTAACCCACGCGATTATATGAGGAAAAAATGAGAGACAGAAAGATAAGGGACAACAAAGATCATAGGCACATTATGCACTCCTGCACTAAAATCCTAGCACATGAGCCAAATAGCCAGCACAGTTAAGCCAACGCCTTCATTCATACACACTTTCATTCCCTGTCGACTAATGCTGCCTTTTACGTTTTTTACGCTTATGCTTCTCCCTACTCTCCCATGCTTCCATCTCTCTCATCTGTGGTTCACGCCAGTAGAAATGTTCCATGATTGCGAACCAGTCGGACTGTGCGCTCTCCACAGCCGCATTCAGCTTCTCTCTCCCCTCCGTTTCATCCTGAAAGAAATTGACATCCACCTCCTTCCCTCCAAGGTTAAACATTTCATTCAATGCTGTTTCATGCTGACTTAACATTTCAGTCAGCACTTCAGGATCCGGTGTGGGGTCTCTGCCTTCAGGAAGCAGCATCCCAACAAAATCATCCGGCTCACCCACCACTTGAGCCCAATCATCATTCACCATTCGTGCTTCTTCATACAATCTTCTCATTTCATTCTGGTATATTTCTAACCACTTCCAGCACATCCATCCTGCTCCCTCTCCGTAGCCATGTTTACAGTAGTAGTTGCCTATTGGACAGTCAGGATTATAAGGACCCTCTGGCTCAGTCCATTCCACTTTGCTCCACTCTATGGTGTTACCACAGTCTCTGGGCTGCTCTGCATCTCCCTCCTTTTCCTCACTGTCTGTGAGAGAAACACATAGCCCCTCCCCTCTCGACTCCTCTCCTTCCAGTGTCTCAAAAGGGTAGGTTATCATAGGAATCTCAACAGCTTGATATTTAGGTGGGGGATCTAAGCGTTCGTCTCTCCCTATGATCGCTCTCTCTATGGTGCGTGTGGCCAGAGTTCTCATGCATGGAATGCAGCAGCACCCACAAGTGACCAGTATAGCAACCCCTATCGCTACCCCTAGAAACATTTGTCCCAAAAATGCTCCCCATTTCCCGAAAGTGTCATTTAGCCAGTCCACTATAGGGTTCCTTACTCCTGACTGATCCTTCATTTCCTTAGCTAAAGCCTTCAATTTCTTCAGGCTCTTAGTTAATTTCCCGTCAGGGGCAGTATTATTAGCTATGGCAGTGCAACAGGTGTCCCCAAACATCACGCATATACCCCCTTTCTCAGCTAGCAGCATGTCCAAGGCAATGCGGTTCTGCAATGCCATTAGAGAGGTCTGAGAAAGTTGTTCATGGATTGCATCTATGGCATCTCTGGTGACATTGGCCAGTCTCTGCACATTGTAATGCACCAAATTAATTCTGTTCACATTCTTGTTTACAGTTACCGGAAATATTGCTGAAAAGAGAGGGAATGACTCCCAACCCGCAGCTACTTCATCAATCAATTTGTATTCATTCGGTATGTTACGAGCCTGTCCAATCGCATCAATCCATACCCCATCTCTGTTCCCGCCATCGCCCTCCTTTAACAGGGAGCGCCTACGTCTCTTTATCGGGGTTGTTGAGTTAGGTATCTCTTCTTTTCTTATCCATGTATCATCGTTGGACTCTATGTAGATAGGGGAATTTAAGGACACCAAGACACATAGTCCCTTCCAGTTTGCTGAAAGGTAATTGTACAACGTTCTTCCTCCACAGTACCACCATACATCTGCTCTGGTGACTGTCATTTGACTAGCAATTAATGAGGTAGTTAGGTCTATGATTTTTCTACAAGGGTTTTTCGTTCCTTGTGTTAGGATATACCCCATCAGGTGCACCTTGGTTGCAGTGTTATCATTTCTGAAACAGGTTAGATTTTCTAGGTTATTTATTTGGAATACAGGGGGTTTGGTTTCAGCTGAGGCCATAGGAAAAATGGCTTCCCATGGTTTACAAAGCTTACTGGGATTTTCAGTTGACATTAAATTTAATAGACAATCTACGTCCTCCCCGGGGGTCCCACCCGGTTTTCTATCTTCAAAAGCTGTGGGTCCTATCATGAGATCTGGTCTGGCTCTTGCACAAATGAGACAGTCTCCTGTCTGGGCTTGTCGTGCCATCTGCACCATTCTATCTATCCAGGAGTTTCTTTCTCTGAATCCAGTTTCTACCGCCAGGGTCTGTTGATAGGTAATTTTTTCTGCATCTAATTTTTGTACTATGGTCGGGGCTGAGGTAGGTATGTTGACCACATCATCGGGTTGATTAATGTAGTTAAGGCGTATTATTCCTTTTGGGTCAGTTCCATGAGCATCTACGGCTAGGGCTAGGTACGATATATCTCCCACCCCCTGGGCTCTGCCCTTCCTCCTGTGCACATCTTAGCGTGCCATCCCTCCATGTTCCAAGGGTTAGCCAGTCCTGCTTCTATTGTCATAATCAGCGGATTTACTCCTCCTGAGTGTCCGGCTATACTTCCTCTAATTAACGAGATTTTTTGTTTGAACGCCATCTGATCTGTGCCCGGCTGAGGGGTCCATGCTTTCCTCAGCCAGGATGTGGGGTCAAGGGAGGTCATATAAGTCTGTTCCGCCACAACATGCATGGCAAGAGTACTGTTCGATCCTGTCCACCACCATACATCCAACTGCCATGAAAGACACCCTGTGTCTTCCGATCCCCTAGGGTATCCATCTCTAAATGGGCAACCATACACATCATGCCTTTCCCCTGCAATCTATTACATCGCATAAGTCAAATTGAAACACATTCTTTTTGGCTCTGTTAACATTCAGAATTACTTTTGCACCACATGGATCCACACTCTCGTTCCCTGTCACCCCTGCCCTGTATTTAATCCAAGAGAACAGTTCTGGCGGCTGTGGTGCTACTTTATTCAAGAACAGATACATCAAGGCCACCAGGGCCAGCATTTTCAGTTTGTGCATTCTGCCTCGTTTTAACCAAAGCACAATGAGCGAAATGATGCCAGTTGCTGTCCCCGTCTTTGTCAATTCTTACTGATCTGTGGGACACTTCTGTCACCCGATGAGGCCCTGTCCACTTTGGTTCTGACCAATGTGGCCGACCTTTTACCTTGATGTAGACCTGATCTCCTACAGTCACAGGAAGTGGCTCCAGGCTGGTTTGATCTTCCTCCGTCTCCTCGCCAATCTGTACCTGCTGGGATATCACATCAATCATCTGCCCCAATATTTTCATATATTCGGACAGTTCAGTGTTTCCTGGTTCATTATGCTCTACCCATCTAGGATCCTCTTTAGGCCCAGGCATGGCTCTCCCCGTTAAAATCTCATGTGGGGAGAGGTTGGTTTCGGTGGCAGTTTCCTGTCTCATTGACAGTAGCACCAGTGGTAGTGCCTCTGTCCATTTCATTTGTGTGCCTGCTAATGCTTTAGCCAGCTTGTTTTTTATGGTTCGATTAGCTCTCTCCACAATGCCTTGGCTCTGGGGATGATATACACTACCAAATCTGTGTTCAATCCCCATTGTCTGCTCTACAGTTTGCAAATGCTCATTTTTGAAATGGCTTCCGTTGTCTGAGCAGATCTTAGCAGGCACCCCATACCGAGGAATTAAATCTTTCGTAAGCCACTTCACCACAGATTCTGCATCTTCCTTTTTTGTTGGTATCGCTTCTATCCATCGGCTATATCTGTCTACAGCCACGAGTAGGTAGCGATAACCCCCCATGTCTGTATAATCAATGCAGATTTCGCTCCATGGAGCAGAGGGGACAGGAAACTTTAACAATGGGTGGGGTAATGTTCGTTTCACATTCATTCTGTTGCATGTCGTGCACTCACTTCGGTAATTTTCGATGTGTTCTCTGAGCTGTGGGCACCACCACTGTTTTTTAATCTGTTTGTACATTTTAGCCGCTGACACGTGGGTGTTCCCATGTGCCTCTCTGAAAATGACAGGTATTAAAGTTCGTGGAGCTATGACTTTCCCCTCTGTTGACCGCCATATGTGATACATCTTCCCCTCTTGCTCGTGAGCTTGTCTCACAGCACCATAAGTTAGCCAATCTCTTACCTCCTGAGGACTCGATGCTTCCTGAATTTCCACAATGTTCAGCAGTCTCTGACTCAGTCTTATCTCTGGTGATACCGCTGCCTCAGTTTGCTCAGGCAGCGGGAGTTCGCTGATAACTCCTGTTTCGTCTGTCGCCTCATCTCTCTGTGTTTCCACCATTCTTCCTGATCGGAGCGTAACGAACTGTCCTACTTCTTCGTAGCCTGACGCCAACTTTGCTGCCCTATCTGCTGCTGCATTGCCTTTGCTGGTCTTGTCGGTCCCTTTGGTGTGACCCGCTACCTTCATAACAGCAACTTCGCGGGGCAGCTGTACTGCTGCAATTAGTTCTTTTAGGAGCGCCTCATGTTTCACGGGCGTCCCTGCGGCAGTTAAGAATTTCCTTCTCAACCAAGCAGGTCCATCATAGTGTACGGCACTAAACCCATACGCCGAGTCAGTATATATGTTCACTCGTTTGTTTTCGCTCAGTCTAAGTGCTTCTGTGATGGCTATTATCTCTGCTGTCTGGGCTGACGCGGGTTGTGGTATTTCCTCCGCCCGTATTGTTTTGGCCCCTCCTTCACTCCACTGTACTACAGCATAACCTGCCCTGTTTGTAGTTTCTCCCTTGTGAGAGCTACCATCAGTAAATAGTTCCCAGTCTGGGTTTTCCAGTGGCTCTGAGTACAATTTGTCTCTTAATTTGCTGTCTCTCTGTACTTGGGTCACACAATCATGTGGCAGTAATTTCCCCCCATTAATCCCTCTGGCCATGTTTGCATAGTTGTTTTTTGGGGCTTTGAACACAACATTGGCTCGTTTCAACGCATCTTCGATTTTGATCTGCCTTGTCGCTGAGAAACTAAATGCATTGGATGCCAGTAGAGCGGTTACACTGTGATCAGTATTGACTACCAATGGATGGCATAACACAATGTGCGCTGTTTTTTCTATTGCTCTGGCAATAGCCGCTAGGAACCTGACACACGGCGGTTTTCCATTCTCTACCGTATCCAGTTTGCAACTGTAATATGATAGCACCCTCCTCTCTCCTCTTTCTTTCTGATAGAGAACTGCGTTCACTGTTCCCTCCGTCTCCGCCACATCTAGGTTAAACTCGATGTTGTAGTTTGGCGCTGCCAGATGAGTGGCCGCACTCAGCGCTGTTTTGACTGCCTGGAACACCCGATGCCTCGGCACTGTCCACAGTAGTTCATCTTTCAGCGCTCTGTGCCCCACCTCAGTCACCATTTCTCTTAAAGGGAGTGTTAACTTCACATAGTCGGGTACATAGGTTCTGCTATATCCACACAACCCCAGGAAACCTAACATATCCTGTACTGTTTTAGGCTGCCCGTAATGCAAGATCGTGTTTCGGTGCAGTTCTGACATAGCTGTCCCATTCTTCCCCACTACTCTCCCCAGGAATTCGACTGAGTTTCGTGTTATCTGGCATTTTTCTCGCTTTACTTTGAAGCCCGCGTCCGCTAAGGTTGTCAGTAATTGTTTTGTGGCATATAGCGATTCCTCCGCTGTTTTGGTCGCCAGAATGATGTCATCTGCGTACTGTATTAGGATCGTATCTTTAGCCAGTTTTATGGTTTTCAAAATTTGACTAAGTGCCAGGTTAAACAGGCCGGGGCTGTCTTTGTACCCTTGAGGTAGACGGTTGTACGTTTGTGTCGGTATGTGAATGCGAACCACTCCTGACACTCCTCCGCTAGAGGTAGGCAGAAGAATGCATTTGCTAAGTCAATTACAGTGAAGTACTTATGTTCCGGATTTATGGCTCGCAGCGCTACGTATGGGTCTGGCACAGGCAGCGCTAAAGTCGTGGTTGCTTCATTAATTGCCCTTAGATCGTGCACCATTCTCCACCCCTTGTTCCCGGCTTTTGGTACTGGTAAAATGGGTGTGTTCCATCTAGCCCCCGGCGCTGGTCTCAACACCTCTGCTTTTAGCAAACCCTCCACTGTTTCTGCTATTCCCTCCTCCTGTTCTATTTTTAGCGGGTATTGTGGCTTCCAAATTGGTTTGTTTATGTCAGGTTTCAATGTCAGGGTAACACATCCCTCTATCCTACCTACATCATGCGAGTGTGTGGTCCACAGACTAACCGGCACTTCGGTCAGTAAATGATCAGCGTCACTGTGATTAGTGTTGACTCCGGCGATGTCACGAGGTTTCTCCACTTTTTCAAGTTTAGCCATGTCCCACGCATCAATTGTGAATCTGCGGAACTGACCATCCTTTGAAACCTCCACTAATTCTTCAATGTCAATCCAGGCCGCCTGTTTTGCTCTGGCCATCATTTTCCCTAGACTCGCTGGCGCGTGTTCTCCGGCCAAGGCTAAGGTGATGTGAGGGTGATATTGTTCTCTGTCTGGCACCCACTCTGCCTGTTCGGGGGAGAGTTCTACTGCAGCTGCAATTCCCTCTGGCCCTATGATAATGTGTGTGGTGTGTATTTCTTCCTCCTTTCCCTCCCTTAGCTTCTCCCATCTGTTATCATATTCCAAGTCAGTGTCAACAGCGTAGTAATATGTTATGTGGTATGGATCTGTGGGTTCGTGGTATGTTATCTCGTTATTCATTTTCTTTTTCCACTCATAATACTGTCGTAGTAGCCCAGGGCATACAGAATCGTGTGTGAGACGGGACCAGTAGACCTCCACAGTGTTGCTTTTTTGTTCGGGGGCTTCAATTAGTATTAACTGTCCATGTGTTTGTGTCAGCTTAGGTTGTCCGGGCCATTGTATCTCTAATCCGTCCGGTGAACATAATATTTTTACCCCCATTTTTGAAATTATGTCTCGCGCCAATAAATTAACTGGGCAATTAGGCGCTATAATTACTGGCTCTACCACCACCTGGTTTCCAAATCGCATCGTGATTGGCTGTGTATATGGTTGCTTTTCTTGTATCCCCGAGAATCCTATGGTATTAAGCGTTTTACCTGATAATTCTATCCCCTCTGGTCTTTTGGTCAGTGTGGTGGCCGCAGCGCCCGTATCGATCATAAAATCGATTTTTTCATTTCCAATTGTACCCGTTATCATAGGTGGAGACCAGGGTGGGCTAAAATGAGTGGATTCTCGTGGGTCCCGTCAGTATGTGTCACCATAATGGTATGACCATTCGTCATACCCGTCTGGGACAGGTCCTGCGCTTACCCCTTGCATGTTTGCATTCCCCTGTCTCCAACCCCCTCTATTTTGCCCATTTCCACGGCCTCTGCCTCTCTGCGGTGGTGCCTGTCCCCCTCTGCGATTTACATTGTGGTTCGCCCTCCCTCTGCCCTGGGGTGCTTCCTGCTCTTCATACTGGGGCTGATATGGATAGGGAGGCAGGCGATCTGTCTGGTTACATTCTCTGGCTATGTGCCCATAATCTCCACATGCATAGCACTGTGTATCTGCTTTTAGTGTTGTCCTACAAAAACGAGTGGCGTGTCCATATCTGCCACATCGATAGCAATGGTTCTCGCCCCCGTCTTGCTGCGGGACTGGCCTGGTTGCTTTTTGCCCAAGGGCCCTGTTTGTGGGGTGGTAGTATTGTGGTGCCGCCGCGGCTGGCGTGACGGCGGGGGCCATGACATTTGGGGCGGGTGCCAAAATGGCCTGTGCTGTTGCTTTAAGGGTCGCCTGTTCTAAAGCTTTTGTCATTTGCTCCACCAGTCTATCCCCTGTCTTGCTACCCACCCCCTCCTTCTTATCTTTTTCCGCCTGCCTGTAGCGTCTCAGCCCATGGTCCACATGCTGAATCCATTTATTTTGAGGTTCACTGTCTAAACCCACTGTGTCTTTTAGCTTGTTTTGGACATAGGCTGGCAGACCTTCCACAACTCCTCTCCGGAAATGCAACAGTGATAGCGCTGATGCATCCGTGCGCTCACCGGTCCCTCGTTCCCACATCTCTGACGCCCTAATTACATACTCATGTGTGCATTCTTCATCTTTTATCTGAAGACTTGTTAGGGCATCTACTGTGAAAGTGGTGGGGTAACTTTCCCTTAACGATTTCCATATGGCATTCCTGTATAAATCAAAACTGTCCTCCTCTGGGCTCAACAAACATCCTGCCAGAGTCTGTGCGTCTGCCAGAGCTTGGCTGGCGTGAACTTTTATCAGCATTGTGCGTATGTCGGCCAAGGCCAAGGACTCCTGACATGTTTCTCTCTCAAAAGTAGTGATCCAGCTGGCCGCCCCGTTGGCTATCGGTGGCAGGCGCTTGACCAGTGTTTCTAAGTCTGTCCTGCCCCATGCTACATACTTTTTCCGATTTTGTGGATGCCCTGTGGCTATCAGGGGGTACATCCCTAGGGGGAGATGGTCAGGGGTTGTAGTCCCACTAGACCCAGGAGTAGCCTCGCCTGAAAAGGTGACCTGGGGTCCTGCTGCAGTGGCATTGGTGGGTGTTGACGTGGACAACATGGTGACTGGGCCGACTGAGCGTACCACCGCAGCAGGGGGCGGGAGTGGGGTTAGTGGGGCGCATCTTAATTGATGCGTGTGTTCCCTGTTTAACTGCGCCGGGAGCTCGCACCGTACAGAGGAGGTTTCACTCTGGCCAGCCCAGTCCTCGAAATCAATCAAGTCATTTACCCCGCCTATCCTTCTTTCCCCTCCCAATATCCCACTCATCATCAGCCTCTCTCCTGTGATTATAATTCGCTCCATTTCCCGTCCCCTATCTGCCTCTGCAGGGGTCGAAGTATACAGTGTTTGCTCTGGTACCTCGAATGCAGGGGTTTGTAAAATGGACAGCTCTGCATGTCTCTGAGTGCCACACGCATTTCTTCTATGTGGATTCGGATTTGTGGGATATCTACAGTCATTAAACATGTCTCTTTCCCTCTGTGGTGTGCGATCCTGAGTGTGTGTGCCTGTGTGCGCGCCTGTGCCTCTCAGCCCCGGGCGGTGTGTGCCAGTCACCACTTCAGCTCGGGCGGGGGTGTGTGCGCTGGGGCCCGGAATGTGTGTGTGAGTTGTCTGAGTTGTGTGTGAGTTGAGTGAATTGTCTGAAGGACGGTTTAGGGATTGTGGGATTGAGTGTAAGGGAGTGTAAGGGAGTGTAAGGGATTGTGTGCCTGTGGGACTGTGTGTTTGAGCTCCCTGTGGTGCCCCCCTTTCTCTCTCTCCCTCTCTCTCTGCGAATTCCGGATCACTGCTTTCTAACAGAAAAGTTTGACCCCTGTTACGGGTCCTCTCCTCATCAGACAATTCACTCCTGGTCATTAGAGATCTCAGTAGATCGTGTGTGCTTGCCTCTGCCCTTAAATGCATGTCATACATCTCTTCTGACCTAGCCAGATGCATGTCACACCTCTCTTCTGATCTAGCCATCGTTTCTTCCACTAATGTGGCTAAAGCTGCTGTCTGTCCTGTCAGTCTATTTACCTGATCCTCCATCAGTTCAGCTCTTGTTCTCACTAGTGCGGACATTTCCTCCATGCCATCATCAATTATTTCTAATCGCTGTGCAGGCACAAGGAGCATGGGAGCCTGAGTTATCGGGCTCTGTTCTGTTGATACATATGGCGGTGGTGCTGATGTCACACTGTCGGGGAGCGTAGGATACAGTTTTGTTCCAGTTTTCCCCTGCTTTTGTGTCAGTTTGTGTGTCGCCTGTCATTTCTGGTTTTTTCTCATCTCTCTGTTTCTGCATTTGATTTTTGTTTTCCGCTATTACTGCTCTTGTACTTAATCCCAGCAGCTCATCACTGAACAATCTTTCATCTTCCCATCTCTCTATTGCCCTCTTTCTCAAGCGGGGGAAACCCCGTGCGCCTATCATACGTCGCTTCTCACTCAGTTCGTCCGTTGTTCGCTGTCTCAGTAATTTGATCTGCTCTTTATTTGGCATTGGTTCTCCTGATTGGGGATACCACTCTCGGGTGATCCATACGGGCACTATTCTCCCCATTCTCCTCAGTTTCTCTTTGGCCATTGTTTTAACATTATTTTTCTCGAAATGTATTTCTATGTCCATTATCAATTGCCCCGCTGTTTTCTGCTGCATGTTACTCTGATCTGCCATGATTTCAGCCTTGGAGTATATCTGCTCTTTTTATCTCGTTCCCTCTAGCTGCCGTCCAACCCCCTGCTTCACTGACTGCAGCCCACCCGCCTTCTTCTCTCTGGCTTTTCAGCAACTCTCTGAATACGCGAGCTGGGTCAGGAGTTGGGTCTATTAATTCTAGTCCAATCAAGACTCCCCCTAGTATTTTTTGTTCGATAATATTGTCTTTTACAACCCGAAAATCAAATATTTTTCTGTTCGTCAGTGTCTGGTTTCTTGAGTATCTTGCTATGTCACGGTCTAACTCTTTTGTAACCTCGTCTTTGTAAAACTGTATTCTTTCCCACAATGGAATTAATGTCACCCCCAATGCGTCGTGCCAAACTTCGGGCTCGCCCCGTATGCCACCTGAATTCCACCTGCGATATTTTCCCTGATAGAGATCAGTGCCACTCCAAAATGCATACGGTAACAATGTTGCTTTGTACTGTGTCACCCCTCTAGTCGTATGTGCACAGTCATACACTCTGCTAAACAAATCGTTCAGGTATGCCGCTTTCGTACAATTGCTTATTATTTGAGTTTTCCGCGCTATGATCTCCTCTGCTTGTTCAGGGTAATAACGTCTGACAAACTCGTTGTCCACCCCGGAGACAGTAACACACTTTCTCACTATTTCAATTCCTTGTCTTAGATTTATCAAGGTATCAGTCCACCAATTAGTGAAAGGCCTAATTATCCTGTCTTCCCCCACCCTCAATGGTCCATAACCCGTGCTTGCATTCATCCACAAATTAAAATGGGGAGATATTTGTGTTATCCTTCCCCACCAATGTGCTGCTAAATTGATCTAGCACAATTTCCAGGTCTTTATATCCAATCAGACGTGTTAGTTTAAAGTCTTTTATATCCAATAAGACCTTTTCCTCTCTTTTTTTTTTTTTTTTTTGGATTTTGCTAGAAAAAATAGCCTTGTTTCGCTTGTCACGTGCTTAATTATTACAGCTGCTTAACCACCATTTGTTAGGGACCTTCGTGAGGGTCTTGCAGGAACCAGCCGTAACTTTTCAGCACGTTATGACCCGCAAACAAAGCTACTGAAACACAATGAATGAGCCTGAGTGAGCCACCAGCCCGTTAGACACGTTGGACCGCAAAGTCCACACGAGCCAAGGATTCCTTAATCCTCCGAACGTGCCAGCCCAGACTCACAGTCGTGTGTGATTTTATCACTTATTATTTCCTTACTTCATGTACATACACAACACCACTCCAACACGACAGTAATACTATTGTCACTCCCCCTTTTTTGTTTTCCACTGAAACACACGTAAGCGCCGTGTCTGTCTGAATCAGTGATGCAACTACTCATTCACAAATGCTTTATGCAGCACAAACGCACACGCAGCCACTTGTATTCTGACAAATGTGCAACGTCTTTATCTTAGTTCTAATCGCCCACTTGATCTCTGCAAGTGCGATACTTCACAATTACGCTAATTAGTCGAAACAACCCTATTCTGCCAGATCTAGGAGAATCTTTCAGCTTGCTTCCCCAGGCACCTGGTCTTCAGTCACCTTTTGGAGTTCCTCCCAAATTGCCTTCTCTGGCAACTGGCCCCGAACCTCCTCGTGCTTATCCCAGCCTGCTCTGGCACAACTGATCGTAGACTCCTATGTCCTAGTCTTCCAGCGATTGGACCTCGGACTCCCTGTCTCAAAAACGCCCGCAGCCAGTTATGGACTAAGAACGGCTAAACAGCCCGTGATTAGGGCTTAATCAGTGATCGCTCATCAGCTACCCAGCCAGCCGAGGCCTCGGACGCTTTTGCTCAGGCCTCAAATACCCAGGTTAAAATCCTAATTCGTCTCTTTCACGTTTTCAACGCATAGGCCGCTCGGGGCTTAGCCACAAGACAATTTCAATTCAATTTTCAATCCTAAATCCTAAATAGCAGTTCACTTGTTCACTCTCAAAACCAGCCAACCCCTGCTGCCACGCCCATGGGTTCACAGATGACAGACAAAGACTAAATCAAGATGACTATATCTAAACTATGGACAATTCAATTAAAAAGGTTTGTCCTTACCTGTTAGAAGTGCTCGAGCTCTTTGTCTGTCACCCACGGACCACACGGAAGCTTTCCTGGAGATCAGCTCCACCGGTTAGCCAGGCAGGCCCCGCTTTGACCTCTGCACGTCGGGTTTCACCAGCTGTTAGATTAAACTTTATCTACGTGTTCGTTGCAGAGAATCAAAGTAAGGACCGCCACACAGAGCAATAAGTTTGAGTTGAGTTTACTGAGTTTTAAAAGAGTACAAGATCAGTCTTAGGTGAGTTCACACAAGAGCTCCGTCACCCACAACTGGAGAATGCATTCTGATATCATGGTACACAGATCCTCCTTTTAACCCTTAGTTGCCACAATGTTGCTTAATGGTGGATCTCCTGGGGAGCTGTAACTAACTAAGTTCTTTGACAAGAGGGCCTCAGAGAAAGACCTTGGCTCTCACCCCTCCTGCTACAACTATCAGGGCTGTGTCCCGTGGTGGCCTTTCTGACCTAAAAGATAGTAAGTTAGGCTGACCGGAGCGGGCCCTGTCAAGTTACACAGCTCCCTTAGCAGGCCTCCAGGCCTCATTTCTTGGAACTTAGAATTAGTATGTTATACTAGGAACTGTTTGTTGATGAACTCCCACTAGACTTGATTTTCTCTTACACTTGCAATCTGGCTTTAATTCTCTACAACACTGGCTGGCAGCAAATAAACTGTTACTCAACTAAACTAAATCTCACACCATGATTTTTGGCACTCAACAAAATATTAAAACAAAGTTCAAATCTTCTTCATATATGATCACCTGTCTCGATGGTACACCACTGAAAAAAGTTGAACACATAAAATATCTTGGCCTTTGTTAGACTGTGGACTATCATTTAAATATCACATTGATCACACCGTAAAGAAACAGAATTTCATCCTTAGTGTCCTCTACAGATCTAAAAACTGTTTTTCATTTGCTGTTAGGAAGAGACTTGCTTCACAACTCATATTACCAATTCTCGACTATGCAGATGTTGTTTATATGGTGGCCTCAAAAACAAATCTCCATCCTCTTAATACTGTGTATAATAAATTGTGTAGGTTTATCCTTGGCTGTCCTTTCACAACCCACCACTGTACAAATGTATGAAACACTTCACTTTCTCTCTCCCAATATAAGTTGCATTGGTATCACTTTATTTTTTAATGTATTCAATTCAACTACTCTTTACTTAAAGCATTTACTTCTACCAGTCTCATCTCATTACAATTTAAGACATGCCTCTCAAATCTTTTTTTCTACTCCCACAGTCAGTAAATCGGTTGGTCAAAAGGCTTTTAAGTTTAAAGCAACATCAGACTGGAACAATCTACTGGGAAATATTCGGTCAATTTCATCATTACCTGTCTTTAAAAATACTCTTTCTTCTTATTATGCAAACTGCTGCAATTGTTTCAATTCAATTAATATCTTCTTATATATATATATATATATATATGAAAAAACTATATATATATATATACTATATATATATTTATTTTATTTTATTTAAAATAGTGTTGGGGGATGTGACTGCTGACTATATATATATTTATATTTATTACTTAACATATATTTATTACTATATATTAGTGCTGTCAGTTTAACGCGTTATTAACGGCGTTAACGCAAACCCCTTTTAACGCCGTTAATTTTTTTATCGCGAGATTAATGCGAGATTCTTTTTTTTAATTATTATTATTTAAAAAAAAAAATTTTTTAGATTAACATTCTTTTTGGCCTCGCAAACTGTGTAGTAGGCTAACGTTACGGTTTGAGTGAATGGTGAGCGCGATACGGTGAAATGGATGATAAAAAGCTTCTGAATGGAAAGTTTACTTTTAAAAGTTGTGTTGTAGTAGGCTTACCTTTTATTGGTAACCTAACTGTTACGGTTTATTGTTTCTGAAATAAGAGGCCTGACTGCTATGTCCCCAGCAAACTTGAAAAAAAGAAAATATTAAGCCATGCACTATAGGCTGAGTCCTTGTTTACCTGAAATGTGCACCTTATAATTTTATTTTGTACTGCCCTGTTTGGCAATGTTGGTTTTCAATAAAATAAAACATTTGCATAAAGCAAGCCAATCCACTTTTCCATGTTGATAAGGGCATTAAAATTAAAATAAAATGATGAAAAAAATAAATAAATGAAGGGATATTTAGAATAGATAAAAATTTGCGATTAATCGTGATTCATTTTTAGTTAACTATGACATAAATGCGATTAATCATGATTAAATATTTTAATTGTTTGACAGCACTACTATATATATATATATATGTATTACTATCATTAACATTAACATTATTATGCTCCTGAGCTGATGATCTGTTGTTGTCCTCCGCTTGGAGCGCAGTCGTGTGATTCGGTATGTATCTGATGTCTTGCTGCAATTCTGCTGATCGTTTGTTGTGTGTTGTGTTTTTGTGTGTTCTGTCTTATTGTTGTTTTTATGTTGTTTTATGTTCATGTAATGTATGTTTACTGTCGTGTTGTGGACCCTCTCGAAAACGAGATGGTACATCTCAAGGGGTTATTCCAAATAAAGAGAATTTTCCAAACAATATATATTAGATATTAGACTGACACCTCTAAGAGCCAGCTGCTTCAGGGATCATGTTGGATTAAGGTTGAAGCTGACTAGACACACACACGCACACACACACACACACACACACACACACACACACACACACACACACACACACACACACACATTACACATACACACACACACACCCTTACCAGTAGAAGTGTTGTGCAGAGCCTGTGAGGTTGTGTATGCTAAAGTACTGTTTATGTTAGTTTGGCAAATGTACTTGTTAGTCTGGTTCAACATTAGTTCACTAGCTTATCTATTGATTTCTGGCAAACACATTGTCTTGACTAGAGTATATATTGGTAGGCTGTCAAAAGGTGTGGCTCCACTTTCCATAATTATTCATAGTAAATATTGTTGGCCTTTTATCTTTAGATATGTTGACCAACTGACGTACAATGATGAAATGCTTCGTAGAGTTTTTGCACAACTTTTCTTTTTGTTAGTCTGCTGCTGAATGCAATGGTACGTAGTGCCACCTGCAGCAATCCTGAATGAGTGAAATGTAGAGGAATCCACTCCCTCAGTCTGCTTCACTCTACAGCATGCTTCACTCTTTATAGTACTCTTGAAAATTGTGGAAATGAGACGACAACTGACCTCAATGGCCATTTTTGAAAATTGTGTAAATTCAGCATTCCAATTTTTCAGGATTCATGACATGCTACTAACTACCATATATACAACTTTTATGACAGAAAGAGGTGATTATATTTAGTAAAGCAAGTTTAGAGTTTACAGCAAACAGTATCAGCTATGCAGCAATGCAACTTCTGTTACAAATTGTAGGTGATGTGCAGAACTGAAACGCACGACTCAGAACTCAGCAGTAGAATAAAGGGTAAATGTTTTACTTAGCAGGATTCGGTACACAGGTAGGCAGTCCAAAAGCAAGCAAACACATCCAAACAGGGCATAGGCAGGAGAGTAGTCAATGTACAGTCAGAGGTCGTAAACACGAGTAACTCAATTAACATGAGATCTTTAAACAATCGCTAGGAACACAGGGAAAAACACAATGAACAAACACGTAACATTAAATGACGAGAACGCAACGAGTAACAAGAATACACTGACTATATACACCATAGATAACGAGGGACAGGTGAAAACAATCAAGGCGGGTCAGACAATGAAGGGCAGGGCGTGAGGAGTCAGACACGAGGACACAAACACAAAAACTAAGAACACGTGACAACACAAGGGAAACAAACTAAAAAACAGTACAAAAACACACACAGGCCTGACAACTTCTCCAACAAACGTCTGTCCACTGTGCTCCTTTGTGATTCTATGTTTTACCAAGAGTGTATCGTGTATCTCTACAAGTGGCAGTCAAAGAAAGAAAGAAAATGTATAAAAATAACTGTTGATTATCTTGATACTCTTGATTATCCTACGTTTTCCCATGTATGAAGATGCAGTATTATTTTCCATACTGTAAGAGTTTTATTGCAAATAAGGCATTTCACTGTCTTTGTCATGACAGAACGTGCTAAGGTGTTGCATCTGTCTTTCTTAGTGAATAATGCATCAGGTGCCAGGCGATGTGTTGGGTGTTGATGGATCCAGAAAAGAAGAGACTCAACATGTCCACTTTTGAAAGTTGTATCTTTTGTTTCATTCCACTCAATCGGGTACAAATTAAATGCAGTACAATGTACTAAGGATATAATATTAACTGATCCAGATTGTACATCCTCTGAAATAATCTTTGATAATAATACTTCCAAAATGTGCTTGCTCTTCCATATGGAAATACCAAATAAATGCTAAAATGTGGGTTATTACAACACAATACACCATAGTTGTCTAATTAAAACTGTTGGGTTTGGCATTAGTTTTTTAGTTCATGGTTGAAGAGGCCTGTTGGGTTTGGCATTAGATCATGGCCGTGTGGGGAAAGTCTCTCAGTGGCGCTTGTACCTGGAGGTGTATGTGGGGATGGGATTATCACAGGTATGTAGAGGTGCGCAGGCAGTGGCCTTGATCAAGTCACGTTCAGTGCAACAACTCTATTCCCTCTTTGAAAATAAACTGTATTTAGTTGCCGTACTAATCAAGTTAAAATGGCCAACAAAACAATTAGGACCTCCTAGACCAACTACAAAGGGGGGTAAATCCTACACCTGAGGATTTTCCAAGAATTGGTACGAAAGAAAATCGTGGCTAGCAGGCTGTGAAGTGGCTAACTGTTACGCCCCCTGGTGGCTCGGAGTAGGACGCAACATAAGGGCAACAGGTTTGGGCAAGTGAGGGTGCAGTCACACAAAAGCCAGGACACGAAGTGACAAGTATTTATTTACAAAAAGCAACACAGGGATCAACAAGGACTGTCAGTGGCACCAAAGAAAAGAACATAACAAAACCCACCCCCAGTTGACAGGTGCTTTGCACCCAAAAGTACAGTGGGTGGTGCTCACTCTAACCTAGGGTATTAACAACAAGTAAACCTACGTGCATGTAATATGTAAACCCCGGAGTATCTTACCTATCCTCATTGACCCTGTGCGCACAAAAAAAAGAATTAACAAAGACAAAACAAAAGTAGGCTGCTAACAACCAAAGTAATAAAGTTTAACAAATGTGTAATAACTAAAGACAAATCCATAAACCATCAATAAACCAGCAATAAACCAGCAATAAACCAGCAACAAACCAAGCAATAGCAAACACAAGCAATCAGAGCTCAACCAGAGCTCTGCCACAGCTCAACCCAAAAGCAACAACAAACTCTTAACAAACACAGGGCTATTTAAAGGGGAATGGTTGATGGGAGATCTGGAACAGGTGTGGTGATTTGATGATTGGAACCAGGTGTGCACATCTGTGAAGTAGGAGAATGAAAACAGGATGGGGAGACAAAACAACAACACAAACCAACAACACAAAACAGAACACAATACATGTAGGCCTAAAACATGTACACATACAAGACATACAGAACACTGTACGTAACATTCATGATTGATCTGTGTTATTATATGTACGTAACACTAACACAGTAGAAAACGATAGAAGACATTCCTCTAAAATACCTCTTTTTAATGATTTGTTGCCATTTTGTGACTTTCGCAAAAAAAATAGTTCTTCAAGCAAATAGAACTTCAAAGTTTCAGGTGTTGCTTAGCAACCCATTACCTTCTGACTTCAAGTAATAATGACTTTCCATTACACTAAATGGCCGGACTACTTGCAGAATGATATGAAAGATGTGTATTAGAAGCACAAAACCCGTTGCCAATGGCAATGGTAAATGTTGGAGTGGAGTGGCCCATTCAAATCAGCCTACATTGGTGCACCGTATTTCTAAAGGTGACTGCATACTGCCCAGACAATGCCCAACTAAAGTTGGTTGCAGTCTTTAGAGTGTTCATGAATCCAACTGCCAGAGTTCCACACTCCCCACACAGTAACAAGGCAGACTTTTGTTCTTATGCAACTCTGGCATTCAGAGTTCAGCTCGTGGAATTGACAGACCGTGAACCTCAAACACTGTTGTCTCGTCCTTCAAATGCAAATCGTCTCGGTTACTTACGTAACCTCGGTTCCTTAAGCAGGAACCAGATATAACAGTATGGTACATGACACTAGTCATGGGCCTAAATCGAAGCATTTATCCATTCACGCCTGAAAGGCCGCGAGATCTGTCTGCGCTCACTCCTGAGCCTGCCCCCTCAGGAGTCTATATCTTGAATCGTGCACCACAGATCACCCTTGGAAAGAAAACTGAGCAAGAATATCAACCAAGGTAACACTGTACACGCCAACTTTGTTATATCTGGGTCCTGCTTAAGGAACCGAGGTTACGTAAGTAACCGAGACGTTCCTTATCGCAGTTCACTGCGATATAACAGTATGGGACCCTATACATTCCCGCGTGATAATACAGTGGCAGCCAATCACACACACCAGCTTTATTGAAGCCTTTGCCCTCATAGAGCTTCATACGGCCGCTTGCGGTGAACATATTAACAGGGCAACCTTTATTATAGGCGGCATGGATCCGTGATCCTGCGGCCGTAGGAAACCACCCTGGAATGTTTCATGTGCAACATAACATGTAGACATCAATGAACACACTTATCATATATATCGTTCTCAGGCCAGGGGATTCAGAGATTGCTCGCCTGCAGAACGCCATGTAGAAAACTAGGTTCAGCCACATCTAACATATAGAATCTAATGAAAGTGTGGCGAGAACTCCAGCTTGCAGCTTTGCAAATATCTTCCACTGAGATGCCCTTTAGTAAGGCCCAGGAAGACGAGACCCCCCGCGTAGAGTGCGCATGCAACTTCTCCGGGGGATCTAAAGACAAGCTCTTATAAGACAACACGATAGCCTCTACTATCCAACGGGAGAGGCTCGGTTTTGATAGAGGTCTGCCTTTTGCACGTGCACCAAAGCACACAAATAGCTGATCTGACTGTCTGAATGCTCTAGTGCGCTCCACGTAACAGCGGAGAGCGCGCACTGGACAGAGCTTATTCAAACGTTCCTCCTCTGCAGATGCAAAAGGAGGAGGGGAGAAGACTGCTAATTCAATCACCTGATTGCGGAATGGGGTTACCACCACTTTAGGTGTGTAAGCAGCATTAGGTCGCATAACCAGTCTGTCACCAGCGATCGAGAACTGAAGGCACGATGGGCTGACTGACAGGGCTTGCATGTCACCAACGCGCTTTGCTGACGTTAACGCCAGTAGCAGCGCGGTCTTTAAAGAGACAAACTTTATGTCCACCGTCTCTAGGGGCTCGAACGGAGGCCCTGTGAGAGCACGTAACACCACCAGCAGATCCCACGAGGGTATGAGGTGTCTCTCTGGAACCCTGAGCCGTCTCACCCCCGCCATAAAGCGTGACGCTAGCGGGTGACTGCCAGGAGAACTGCCATTAATGCCTGCGTGGCAGGCTGAAATGGCAGCCATGTACACTTTGAGAGTGGAAGCCGCCTTCCCCTCCTCAAACAACTGCTGTAGGAATTCTAGAATAACGCCCAGTGCGCAGTTAATGGGGTCATGCTGACGCGCAGCACACCATCGTTCAAAACTGCGCCACTTCAGCGTATACAGAGCCCGTGTCGACACAGCTCGGGCACTCTGTATTGTACCCACCACCGCATTCGACAAGCCTGACGCTATGAGCCTGCACCGTTCAGGTGCCAGGCTCCGAGACGCCACCACTCCGGATGGGGGTGCCACACTGTCCTGTGCGCCTGCGTTAGGAGGTCTCTCCGTAGAGGCAGCTCCCAAGGCTGCTGCACTGACATATTGAATAGATCTGCCGCCCACGGCTGATTGGGCCAGTGGGGGGCTATCAATATCAATTCTCTGCCCTCGTCCGCTACCCTGCACAGCACTTCCTGGAGGAGCGGAATCGGGGGAAAAGCATATAGGCGTAGATCTGGCCACTGGTGGCCCAGCGCGTCTATGCCCAGTGGGGGCTTGTCGCCCCCTAGCGAGAACCAGAGCGGGCAGCAGGTGTTCTGCCTGTTTGCGAACAGGTCCACCTGCGCCCTGAAAAAACGCACCCAGATCTGTTCTATCACCTGTGGGTGTAGACACCAATCTGCACCGTAGTTGAGGTGACCTGGTATATGAACTGCCCTGAGGGAAAGGACGTGCCTCACTGCCCACAGGAGCAGGCGAGTCGCCCAATGGTGCAGTGACTGGGAGTGCACTCCGCCTTGACGGTTTATATACTATGGCAAGGCCGCAGTGTTGTCCGTCCTCACTAACACATGCTGACCACTCAGTCTGGGCAGAAAGTGTCGTAGAGCCAGGACTACTGTCCGCAGTTCTAACACATTTATATGAGACGCGGCCTATGTCACAGACCAGAGACCGTTCACGCCTCTCCCCTCGCAGACCGCTCCCCACCCCTTGGTGGAGGCGTCTGTGGTCACTACTACGCGACGCGACACTATGACCAGAGTGCCCGACGCAGCGAGAAACCAGGGGGTTCTCCAGATTGCCAGGGCTTTCCTGCATCTGGAGGACACCGTTACTCTGCGGTGCCTGTCTGTGACTGCGTTGAGCCTCAAAGACAGGTACCATATTTGGAACGGCCGCATACGCAGCATCCCCAGCGGGAGTGCGATAGCGGCTGACGCCATCATTCCTAAAAGGCGTTGGCAGCACAGCGACGAGACTGACTGTCCCAGTCGGAACTGGTGCACGCATGCTTTGATGGCATTTATTCGTTCTCGAGACAGCCTGACCTCCATGGAGGAGGAGTCTAGAACCATGCCTAGGAAATGCGTAATTTGCTTTGGGCACAGAACGCCTTTTTCTCTGTTTATCACAAAGCCCAGTCGATACAGGTGCGCCACCACTAGATGGCCGTCCCGCACCGCTGCGGCCTCTGAGTGAGCAGCTATTAACCAGTCGTCCAAATAATTGTATACGCGTAAGCTGCGTAGACCTAATGGGGCGATGGCTGCTTCTACGCACTTTGTGAATACCCTCTGCGCCAGAGCTAGGCCGAATGGGAGTGCGTTGAATTGGTACGCTATTCCTCCGAATGCAAACCTCAGATATCTCCGATGCCTGTGGGGGATCGGAACGTGGAAATATGCGTCTTTTAAGTCTATTGTGATAAACCAATCGTTTGGCCTTATAAACTGCACAAGCCGGCGTGGGGTCAGCATTCTGAACCGCAGCGGCATGAGTGCTTTGTTTAACACACGTAGATCTAATATTGGCCAATAATTCCCGTCCTTTTTGGGGACCAGGAAGTAACGGCTGTAGAAGCCTGAAGCCTCCTCCTCGGGAGGAACTATGCTTATCGCTTCTTTTCTGAGCAGGGAGATTATTTCTTCCCGTAGGAAGTGAGACTGTTCTCGCTGCATCACAGACTGTATTACTCTGCTGAATGGCGGAGGGGAACGGGCGAATTGCAGCACGTAACCCTTTGTGATCGTTCTCAGCACCCATGGTGAGACTGCGCATGCGCGCCAACTCGCCGCACAACCAGCCAGGTTGTGCTTTGAGTTGAATTTGTCGGGAACTAACCCGCTCATGGTCAATGAGTCTAAGCCTAGATCTGCACCCACTCTGCCTAGGGAGGGGGACGAGATCTGGGGTTGCCCCCTCATGGTTTTGAAAAAAAATTGGGGGTGCGATTGCATTGTGTGCATCGCGGGGGGAGTCGCACAAGCATGTCTGGGCACTGAGCCATCTGGGACAGGAGTTAGGACATATGAGTGTGGTGCTTGTGAGAATCTGCTTACCGTGCTGGACATGATTTTCACATGTGAGCGACAGGCTGATTTCTGTGGAGGCGGCGTGGGCTCCACCGCTCCCCTCTGTGTGGCCACTGGCTGACTGTCACCATCAGGAAGCCTGAGGCTTACCTCTGCCCCGCCCGCGGCGAGTGGTGTACTGTCGCGGGGCTTGGGCTGCGCAGCTGGCTGCTGCTGTGCAGCAGGCTGAGCTGGAGGGCGGAAGGGGTGTCTCTGCCAGCCTCGCCTGGTGGGCACCTTCGCTGGAGGAGCTGGAGAGCAGAACCCGCTTCGCTTTTGGCCCTGTGGAAGAGGACGTCTCACCCAGGCCGCTAGAGCGAGGCATCCAAGCCTGGAATACCTCCCTGCTCTTTTGCTGCTCCTCGAACCTGGCAGCCATTGTGACTACGGCTTCACCGAAGACGCCCTGGACGTCGAGGAGCGGTGCTTTCTCTCTGTCCGAGAGTTTAGCCAGTGATAGCCACAGAGACCACCAGGTAGCCTGTGAGGTGCACCGGGTCAGTCGGAGTGACAGACCCGTCGCGCGACGGAGCTCTGCCACCGACGGGTGATCCTCCCCCAGCGACAAGGCTAGCTCAGTCAGGAGCTTTGCCTGATAGCGCTGTAGCAGCGCAGCCGTGTCAGTTGTGCGGGCAGCCTGCTCTGCAGCCAAGTAGGCTTTCTCTGCCAGCTGAGCCTGGTGCCTGGTGTAAGAGAAAATCAAGTTTATTGATGTCACCAATGTTTAGTCATGAACAAGCAGTTCAGTTGAAGTTCATGTCAAGCAATTTAGCTCAAAACAGTAAACAGATAAATAACTAATTTCACCGTGCTAAGGAAAGAGGCCTATGACCCTGAGGTGTCGCTGCTGGTGTGACATTGACAGGGCCAGCAAGGGCCAGCAGTGACAGTGGCCGTAAATTACAACTTTTTAGGTCAGAAAGAACACCATGGGACACGGACAAGATAAGATTAACAGCCGAACTGTGAGAAACAAGGTTCTCAAACTAAGGCCCCATTGTTAAAGAGTTAGTTAGTTACAGCTCCCCAGGGGATCCATGATTAACCAACATTGTCGCGACTGAGGGGTTAAAAGATTGAATTGCGTATGTGAATGTCAGAATGCATTCTCCAGTCGTGGGTGACAGAGCTCTTTGTGAACTTGATCACTCCGACTGAATTTTGTACTTCTCTTAAAACTCAGTAAACTCAACTCAAACTTATTGCTCTGTGTGGCGGTCTTTCACTTGATTCTCTGTAAACCAACACGTAGAATTAGTATAATCTAACACTGGCCACCCGCGTAGGCAGGAGAGGCTTCTGGCCGAGGCGCATCGTGGGGGAGGCGGGCGAGAGGTAGCCCGCTACTGCATCCTCCACCTGAGGAAAGGAGAGGTAGCCACTCTCACTAGCCCTGTGGAGCTGCATGTAGGGCGCAAACCCCGGCACCGGGGCACGGCTCGAGTAGGGGGTCGCCCATGTCGCCTGCAGTTCCTCGTGCACCTCATCGAAGAAGGGGATGCAACTAGGAACTGGTGCGGCGGGGCCAGCGTAGAACTCCCCGTCCAGCAGCGAGGACCGCACACTGGGAGGGGGAGGGAGAGGGAGCCCGAGGCAGCTTCGTTCTTGCAAAGTTTTCAAAGAGAATGGCCCTCATTCTCGAACATTTTCTGAAGTTTCTTCTGAAATGTTTCTTACGGGCTTCGGAAAAACAACGTAAGCAAAAGACATCCGCCAAATTCATGCACGCTTGAAAATGTGGTCCTACGCAGCAGAAGTTTTCTGGGCTGTGCTCCCCCGGAAGAGTTTTCTTAAATTGAAAGCGCGTTCTCGTGCTCCTGAATTTGCATACATACACGCCCTGCCAGCTCCTTATAAGGGCACGCAACCGTAGTGACGTGTGCAGTCGGAATCGACCGAATCTACACGAAAGCAACTCGTAAACGAGTCATGTCAAAGCGGAAAGCGATCACCGTCGAGTAAACGCAGATCTAACTTCAACTATATATGTCTATGACTTGAACGGTGCAGAGATGGACTGTTGCAGGATGTAGATGTGTCCATTCTATTCCACTATAGCTATATCAACGTGATTGAGTTTAGTGCTTATTTATTTATTCACTTACATTTGCAGTGTTCGTGTACATTACATTTAGTCATTTAGCAGACACTTTTGTCCAAAGCGACGTACAAGGGATAGAACAGTCAAGCTACGAGCAATAGAGACCTAGTGTAACAATAAATACTACTTTACATAAGAAATAGAAAAACGAAATAGGAAATAAAAACGAAGTGCAGGAATGTAACTGCTATAAGTGCAAGTTAAGCACTAGTCGAAGTGCCAGTTAGGAAGGGAGGTGCTCTCTGAAGAGTTGGGTCTTCAAAAGCTTCTTAAAGGTAGAGAGGGACGCGCCTGCTCTGGTAGTGCTAGGCAGTTCGTTCCACCAACGTGGAACTACTTGAAAATTCTGGATTGCCGTACTTGCACAGACGGCAGTGCCAAACGACGCTCACTAGACGAGCGCAGCATTCCGGTGTAGTCCTTTTATTTATTTTATGACATCACGGTGCCTCGTAGAATCATGACTATAGGCCTACATGTGAAACGTAATTGTTAATGATACTTTAAACCGAGGATCTGTAGAGTTGATGTGAACGCAATCACCAACGATTTCTCACAAATTCATTAACACGGAGAGTTTTCTTAAATGCGATTCCTTTTTTAAGGAATCGCATTTGAGAAAACTCTGGCCGAGTTACGACTGCTATTTCGAGTTCGGAAAGTCTTCTGAATTTCAGAGCAAATCCCAGATGAGAAAACTTTCATGAATGCCAAATGTTGTCCTGAATCCAATTCAGAAGAAATTCCTCTTAAATTCCTCTTAAATTCTTCTTAACTGCGTTCGAGAATGAGGCCCAATGAGATCTGGTGCGCGATCCAAGATATAGACTCCTGAGGGAGCGGGCTCA
The DNA here is from genome assembly GCF_900700415.2 of Clupea harengus. Taxonomy (NCBI): domain Eukaryota; kingdom Metazoa; phylum Chordata; class Actinopteri; order Clupeiformes; family Clupeidae; genus Clupea; species Clupea harengus. The sequence goes on along the minus strand of NC_045153.1, from coordinate 1,405,526 downwards.
GGAGTGAGCGCAGACAGATTTCGCGGCCTTTCAGGCGTGAATGGATAAATGCTTTGATTTAGGCCCATGACTAGTGTCATGTACCATACTGTTATATCGCAGTGAACCTCTATATACATTAGAAGGCAGTAAAAAGGGCAAACTCCAACCATCTGTATGTTTTCATATTCCTTACTCAATTAGTACTCTCTTGTTATTCATATCGCATATCGCCCTCTAGTGGTCCCGATCTATTGGCAGTCTTCTCTCTATGTCATGGGATCACAAAATGGCACACACAGTTATCCATTATTTAACCGTTTAAATGGGAACTTTACCATTTGATTTATTTGGAGAAAGAAATGTGTAGATGGAGTAATGCACAAAACACAGGGAACAAGAGGCTGTTTGAAGTTAAGAGTTTAAACTCCCATTGCATGTGTTGAAATGATGATGGTAGTGGCATTGGTTTGTGTGTGTGTTGTGAAGTGGCATTGGTTTGTGTGTGTGTTGTGATGATGGGAGTGGCATTGGTTTGTGTGTGTGTTGTGAAGTGGCATTGGTTTGTATGTGTGTTGTGATGATGGGAGTGGCATTGGTTTGTGTGTGTGTTGTGATGATGGGAGTGGCATTGGTTTGTGTGTGTGTTGTGATGATGGGAGTGGCATTGGTTTGTGTGTGTGTTGTGTAGTGGAGGGTTCGAATGATGATCAAAACATTTCTCTTCCCAAATGGATCATTTTACTCTCCAATATGAAGCAGAACATTTCTCTTTCAAAACGAAATCATTTTACTCTCCAATATGAAGCAGAATGTTTCTCTTTCAAAACGGATAATTTTACTCTCCAATATGAAGCAGAACGTTTCTCTTTCAAAACGGATCATTTTACTCTCCAATATGAAGCAGAACGTTTCTCTTTCAAAACGGATAATTTTACTCTCCAATATGAAGCAGAACATTTCTCTTTCAAAACGGATAATTTTACTCTCCAATATGAAGCAGAACGTTTCTCTTTCAAAACGGATAATTTTACTCTCCAATATGAAGCAGAATGTTTCTCTTTCAAAACGGATCATTTTACTCTCCAATATGAAGCAGTTTTACAAAGAAGCAGAGTTAAGAGGGTTAAAGACAACAGGCTCTTGGACATAGAGCATTTTAACATTCCTATTAACGGTTTTTATCCCAAACAACATAAATCATGTTAGTTTACCCTTAGCTTCAAAATAAACAATTCATAATAATCCACAACAGTGTGTGACTTCACAAGAGTTGTATGACTTAATTTACATTTTACTGAGGAGATTTATCCAATTTTAGCTTAGTTCCTCACCCGACAAAGCTCTTTCCAGTTCAAACACAAGCTTGAGAAAGTAAATCAGCAAGTCTGACCAATACCAATCCTGAGTCAGACGTAATTCTGAATGTTTGAACTACTACGTATGAAAACTGACTGAGAGCCTGAGGGCACTTTGTGAGATCCTAACCCTAACTTAAACCAGTTTCAATGTTTACAATCTTTTTTGTTTGTTGGAAAGCCTGTTGGTTAAAAACAGAAAGTATCATACATCTTGATTAATTACAGCTCATTTCCAAAAGGTGTATGGGCTTATTGCAGGGTGTGGTTCCTGATGTGTATGGAGTATTGCCCTCGTGTGTATGGAGTATTGCCCTCCCCTCGTGTGTATGGAGTATTGCCCTCGTGTGTATGGAGTATTGCCCTCCCCTCGTGTGTATGGAGTATTGCCCTTGTGTGTATGGAGTATTGCCCTCCCCTCATATGTATGGAGTATTGCCCTCGTGTGTATGGAGTATTGCCCTCGTGTGTATGGAGTATTGCCCTTGTGTGTATGGAGTATTGCCCTTGTGTGTATGGAGTATTGCCCTCCCCTCATATGTATGGAGTATTGCCCTCCCCTCATATGTATGGAGTATTGCCCTTGTGTGTATGGAGTATTGCCCTCGTGTGTATGGAGTATTGCCCTTGTGTGTATGGAGTATTGCCCTTGTGTGTATGGAGTATTGCCCCTCCCCTCATATGTATGGAGTATTGCCCTTGTGTGTATGGAGTATTGCCCTCATGTGTATGGAGTAATGCCCTTGTGTGTATGGAGTATTGCCCTCGTGTGTATGGAGTAATGCCCTTGTGTGTATGGAGTATTGCCCCTCCCCTCATATGTATGGAGTATTGCCCTTGTGTGTATGGAGTATTGCCCTCCCCTGGTTGTATGGAGTATTGCCCTCGTGTGTATGGAGTATTGCCCTCCCCTCGTGTGTATGGAGTATTGCCCTTGTGTGTATGGAGTATTGCCCTTGTGTGTATGGAGTATTGCCCTCCCCTCGTGTGTATGGAGTATTGCCCTTGTGTGTATGGAGTATTGCCCTTGTGTGTATGGAGTATTGCCCTCCCCTGGTTGTATGGAGTATTGCCCTCGTGTGTATGGAGTATTGCCCTCCCCTCGTGTGTATGGAGTATTGCCCTCGTGTGTATGGAGTATTGCCCTCGTGTGTATGGAGTATTGCCCTTGTGTGTATGGAGTATTGCCCTTGTGTGTATGGAGTATTGCCCTCCCCTGGTTGTATGGAGTATTGCCCTCGTGTGTATGGAGTATTGCCCTCGTGTGTATGGAGTATTGCCCTCGTGTGTATGGAGTGTTGCCCTTGTGTGTATGGAGTATTGCCCTTGTGTGTATGGAGTATTGCCCTCCCCTTGTGTGTATGGAGTATTGCCCTCGTGTGTATGGAGTATTGCCCTCGTGTGTATGGAGTATTGCCCTTGTATGTATGGAGTATTGCCCTCGTATGCATGGAGTATTGCCCCTCCCCTCGTGTGCATGGCTTCTTAAAGGATAAAAAGTAGGGCTGTGAAATGATTAAAAATTTTAATCAAATTAATCACAGGTTTCTGTGGATTAATCATGATTAATCACATATTACCAATTTTCTCGGTATATTTTTGTGAGAACAAAAAGATTTATGACAAAATACAGATATATACATTTAACATGTTTTCTTTTTTTATTCATAAAAAAAAACAATGGTGCTGCAACTCAGCAGTTCTTTAGCAGTTCTATTTGCTATTCCATATGGAACATTAATATAATCTTCATCCTAAACAGAATTTGGGCTTCTTAGCCATTGTATGGTTGAATAAAAAAAAAATATTTTCTTTTTAGATCAAACAGAAATTATTTGGGCTTCTTAGCCATTGTTTTTATAGGATGGTTGAAAATGTTTTCTCTTTTTTGTCAAACAACCATTAACCACACCATGACACAATCTAATGCCTCTAAATGCCCTTTTACAGTAGTCTAGCCGCGTCTATCATATTACGTGCACTGTCTGTCCCTATAGTGGTCGTTTTGTCTTTAATTGCCCAGTTGCTTGCAACAGTTTGGAACTGTTGTGCACATGCCTCTGCAAAGTGGCGCTCCTCTGTTTTCATGCACGTTAGTGTAAACGACTTTAACTTCCATTAGTCGGTGATTAGATATGCAGTTACACCCAGGTAGTTATCGTTACTCACAGAAGTCCAGTGATCCCCTGTCAGCGCCTGATGTTTCGTAGCAGCCGTCATTTTCATTTTTTTCTTTTCAGCTTCATACAGCTCGTGGATTTTTGTCATTATTGTGCGTTTTTGCGGTGTTTTGATGCTCGAGTCCCCCGTTGCCACTCGCAAAACTTCGGTGAACCCCATCTCAACAATATTAATCGATCTACAGCTTTTTGCAATCCATTTGGCAACTGTGCTAGTCAACTTGTCACAGGCAGACTTAATGAGGGGCCTACGTTGTTCAGTGAGGGTGGTTTGGCGCATTCCACTTTAATTCCCCTCGCCGACCAACGCATACATCGCGTTGAGGTGGTACTTAAGGCTGGTATTGCTACGGTGAAACGATAACGTCTTCCCGCAGAGTGTGCATATCACTTTGGTTTTATTGAATGTTCCATCTTTGGTTTTTTTAAACACGAACTTCCCATTACAGCGGTGACTAATGCAGATTGGCTGGAAATGTGCGTATATTGGAAGCTCATTTTGCGCATGCGTTAAATGCGTTAAAAAAATTAACTAATGAATCCTGTAATTTAATCATAACGCGTTAACGCGTTATTTTTCACAGCTCTAATAAAAAGATAACTGTAGCCTGAGGACAGTAGGTTAACTTAAACCAAATTCATCTGTTTCTGTTTATTTTTAGAAGAACAGATACTGTATGTGCAGCTTCAGTAAAGTGAAGGAGAAAATGCTCTGGCTATAATCATGCAAAAAACAACACATTGGCATTGAGAACACAAGGCAAAATAAACATTTGCTTTGACAACTGAAAATGAAACCTGTTGAAAGAAGGCCATCTATAAAGGATAACAGGATAAAGGATAAATCACACTGTTGTTGCCATTTCTATGGAAATAATAGTTTTTGCAATAACATTGTAATTGAATAATAATTGCACATTGATCATTTAAGATTTAATGATAGTTATGAGAACTAAGAAGAAACTGTGTTGCATGTGTAATGTAGAAATAGAAATATTGATAGTTAACCATTGATGCTGAGAATAATATAATTTGATTGGCTGTTTGATTTAGTATAAAAGTATAAGAATCCCAGCGAACCAGGCAGAAGCCACTGGACCTTGGAGCAACACAGTCTTTTGACTTTCACTTAATGCCAGTTAACCTTTTAGAAAAGTATTATCCTGAGTTTTTTATACTGTATGTTTTAAGTTATTAAGTAAACAAACAAAAAGACACATTTTGGATTACAGACTTTTATTTCTGGCGTTTCTATGCCGAGTACAAAAGAACTTCAGGTCCTAAGCTGGTGAGTCAGCTCGGCTGCACACACACTATGATCACAACAAAACACTTTCAGTGCTCTAGGTAGAAAGGCAAACTTTAAAGCACACAAGGAAAGGAGCAGCATCAGTGTCCCTGTAGTACTAACCTACCAGTCCACCATCATCAGTGTCCCTGTAGTACTAACCTACCAGTCCACCATCATCAGTGTCCCTGTAGTACTAACCTACCAGTCCACCATCATTAGTGTCCCTGTTGTACTAACCTACCAGTCCCTAACCTACCAGTCCCTAACCTACCAGTCCACCATCATTAGTGACTCGTGGATGACACCTGCCTTACATATGGGGGAGAGGGTCACCTGGAATAAGGAAAAGCACATTCATTTTCTCTCAGTCCTTCCTGTTATTACCAGTTTAGCTTAGGTTCATAAACTAAAGAGTTTACATTCTAGCTGACATTTTATCCAACGTTACCGAGATCTTGAGAAGCAGACTATGACCAGGAGGAAAGTCCAGCTGTGTTGTAATTCAGGTTTATGGTATTTAGTCCTTTCAATCATTAACTTCCAGACTTGAAGACTGAAGATTGAATTCAAGCAGCTCTGCAGTTCTTCTCTCCACCAGCAGAGGGCAGAAGGTGAATAGAGGATTGCCAACCCACATCTCAATAATATGATGCTTATCCTACAATATGCTTCATGTTAATGACAGATGTCTCAATAGGTCATTATATTAAACAGGAAATCACTCTTACCCTGAAAGGAAATTAGACGGATGGTGAATCAGACGAATGGCTCAACGTAACCCTGTCAATAAGGAAAAGCACATCTGTACTCTCTTCCCTTTTGTACACCATATATTGTTGTATATACGTATATTGTTACCTTATCACCATGGCAACATTCTGACACGTCTTGTAGATGTTTCTCTAATAACAGGATGTGATGCTGGGGTGCAGATGAGTACAATCTATATGAATTAGCAAAGTATTTCAAATGACTATATGAACATAAATGAATATACACAAAAACAACACATATGTAACATAAAAAACAAAGTTTGATGTACTTCAAAACAGCCAAGAATGCTGTCTAATTTATAGTGACATGTGACATTTTTAAACCTTGAGTGTGCACATCTAACCCAGAATATGATTATATCTATCTTCCTCTTTCTCTGTCTCTCTCTCTCTCTCTCTCTCTCTCTCTCTCTCTCTCTCGTTCTCTCTCTCTCTCTCTCGTTCTCAACCCTTCTCTGGTGTGTGTGTTCCTGCAGTCGCTGATCAGGAATAAGATCATATACGTTCAGGACCTCTTCACGCACGCATGCTGGCACGCACTCACGCACACACACGCACACAGAAGACTTGTCTTTCTCTACAGCTTGCGTGTGATTGGACCCCGGATGGAGAACAAGTGGTCAGACACTCAGAGGCCCAAACTTCATCCTGTCCTCCACACACACACACACACACACACACACACACACACACACACACACACACACACACACACACACACACACACACACAGTGTTCTGTGTGTACTTGTGTGTGTGTGAGTGTGCTTTCCTGTTGAGGATCATTTCATCACTGGAGATGATAAAGCTGTTATCTTTTTCTATCATTGTGACTCGATTTCTGTGAAAAAGAGCTTACACACGAACCCACACAGGAAGTGGAGTATTCTGAGTGTGTGTGTGTGGAGTATTCTGTTCAGAGCAGACTGGCTTCTGAGACCTGGCCACAATGGAAGCTGCGGTAAAACCAACCTGCTTTGAATTATTATTATTGTTGTTGTTGTTGTTGATAAGTTATCAATGGTATTGAAGGGTTTACATTTCCAATGCATAGACTCGTCAGTCGGGGCCTCAGGAGAGAGGTTTGTGAGTGTGTGTGTGTGAGTGTGTGTGTGTGTGAGAGTGAGTGAGTGTGTGTGTGTGTGTGTGTGTGTGTGAGTGAAAGTGTGTTTGTGTGTGGGAGAGTGAGTGTGTGTGTGTGAGTGTGTGTGTGTGTGTGTGTGTGTGTGAGTGTGTGTGTGTGTCTGTGTCTCTGAGTGTGTATGTGTGTGAGAGTGAGAGTGAGTGTGTGTTTGTGAGAGTGTGTGTGTGTGTGAATGTGTCCAATGCATTGACTCGTCTGGGAGGGCTCTGCTGGGGGCTGGTAAATGTTATAAATGTTGGCCATTGATGGGTAGAATATTTAGACAAACGTAGAAATGTTTTCAGGAAGTGTTTGCATTATATGTTTGAATAATGGGGCATGCTACAGTTGTGTTGTGCTGTGTGTGTGTGTGTGTGTGTGTGTGTGTGTGTGTGTGTGTGTGTTTAAATACTGGGGCATGCTACATTGGTGTTGTGCTGTGTGTGTGTGTGTGTGTGTGTGTGTGTGTGTGTGTGTGTGTGTGTGTGTGTGCGTGTGTGTGTGTTTAAATAATGGGGTATGCTACTGTGTTGTGTGTGTGTGCGTGTCTGTGTGTGTGTGTGTGTGTGTGTGTGTGTGTTTAAATACTGGAGCATGCTACAGTGGTGTGTGTGTGTGTGTGTGTGTGTGTGTGTGTGTGTTTAAATACTGGAGCATGCTACAGTGGTGTGTGTGTGTGTGTGTTTAAATACTGGGGCATGCTACAGTGGTGTTGTGCTGTGTGTGTGTGTGTGTGTGTGTGTGCGTGTGTGTGTGTGTTTAAATAATGGGGTATGCTACTGTGGTGTGTGTGTGTGTGTGTGTGTGTGTGTAAGTGTGTGTGTGTGTTTAAATACTGGAGCATGCTACAGTGGTGTGTGTGTGTGTGTGTTTAAATACTGGGGCATGCTACAGTGGTGTTGTGCTGTGTGTGTGTGTGTGTGTGTGTGTGCGTGTGTGTGTGTTTTTAAATAATGGGGTATGCTACTGTGGTGTGTGTGTGTGTGTGTATGTGTGTGTAAGTGTGTGTGTGTGTTTAAATACTGGAGCATGCTACAGTGGTGTGTGTGTGTGTGTGTGTGTGTGTGTGTTTGTGTGTGTGTGTGTGTGTGTGCCAGAGTAGAGTAGTTGTGATGTAGATAGTTCCTGTGATTCCCTGTGCTCCATGTTAAAGTTGGAATCGGGATCGTCTGTGTTTACTACCCTGCTTTAATGTGTAATTCTGTTCCATTTGAGTGCCTATTAGGTTATGTGTGACTTTGTGTGTGTGTATGAACACCCTTACAAACACACACACACACACACACACACACACACACACACACACACCACTCTCACGCTATGGGTGATTTAACACTGGATGGGGTTTCTGAGTGCACTGATCAAAATGTTTAGCGTTGTACTCACCTGTTCCCTTGTGTTCCGGGAACGTGGGAGCAAACCGGGGTGTGTGTGTGTGTGTGTGTGTGTGTGTGTGTGTGTGTGTGTGTGTGTGTGTTACCTGTTCCCTTGTGTTCCGGGAAACGTGGGAGCAAATAGTGGGTTATGCTTTTCTGTGTTTGTTTCACGCTCTGTGAGGGAAGCGCTCATTGTAGCTGTCACGGAGCGAACAGACTTCAAGATAGTAATCTTGAAACAGAGTTTATTTTGCAAATGGAGACAACCAGGGACACACAGCACAGACAACAGGATGTCGACACGTAGATGCTGCGGCAGTCACAGGGAATACAGTCACTACACAGAGGGACGCAGGCCCGTGACCCTGCCGAGACCCAAGAGGGCTGGCGATCAGCGCGCAGAAAGGAACACGTAGAGGCAACCTCTGTATGATCAAAACTATAAACTATAAACGCCGTTGCGGCAAACAAAACACGAGTCACACTCGGCAAAGGATTAACTAAACGAGAACTAAGCACGAACACAAAACATGAACAAAGGCGACGCTCAACCTAAGGCAAACTATGACGGCGGTAGCAATAATCCAAGCGCTAGTCAGGCTGCGGGAATTCTCAGGGTTGTGAACCGTAGAAGTGCAATACGAGACACCGAGTGATGGGAGTGAGAGGTATATGTAGGGGCTGTGGCAGGTCTGGGTGATTAGGAACC
>NC_045153.1:1344238-1391738 GCF_900700415.2 Clupea harengus | reverse complement strand
GACATGGAATGTCATAAGATCTGAGGATGGAAAATAGCTGCACAGCTATGCCCTGTATTTAACCATTCCCAGAATGGAACTTGCAGCCGCAGTCCTGGCCGTTCGAATCAACAGAATGCTGGAAAAGGAACTTGAATACTCTCTTCAGCCACCAGTCTACTGGACTGACAGCACCACAGTCATGAAATACATCTTCAGTGACACCATTCGCTTTCAGACATATGTGGCGAACAGAGTATCCACCATCAGAGATCTGTCGGAGACGTCTCAGTGGCGATACGTGAACAGTGCCCTCAACCCGGCGGATGACGCCTCTCGGGGCCTGACGGCTGAAATGTTCCTGAAGTCTGAGCAATGGCTGCATGGTCCAGCTTTTCTGAAACAGCCAGAGGAAACCTGGCCAAAATATCCAGAGAATTCCATCTCTCTTGCTGATTGTTACGACCCCCTTTTTCCCCGTGCGCACCCTGCCTGCAGTCCATATACTGGCCATATGGAGGCAGCAGGCTGTGGACCTGCAACGGAGCATAATGAGCGGTGATTATCCACACCTGGCGCCAGGTGTGGATATAAAAGCACTGCTACGCCTGATGGGAGGCCCCTTCTCAGCTTCCGCTACTCTCACTCACACTTTTGGCAACGCTCCTACTCACCTACATACTCACGACACGCATCCACGCATCTTTGAGAACCCCTAGACTTTTACTTTGGATCAATCTCAGTCTTTAATAAATAGTCTTGCTGTTACAAACTACACCGTTGTCTGTCTCTACCGTATTTATGTTGCGATCCACGAGCCAGTCGTAACACTGATGATGACCCGGAGGTCAAAAAGACTGTTGCAGTCTTTGGCACAGCTGCAACAGAAACACAAGATACGGTCATTCAAGTCATACAGCAATTCTCTTCATGGGATCGCCTCAAAAGAGCAACATCAAGGCTTCTGCAATTCAAGGACCTGCTCATGCTTTTGAGTAGGAAGAAAAAGGCTGCAGCACTCACTCACCAACAGTCTGAGGTATCTGAAAAACACCCAAAGGTACAGACCCATGAACAACTGTCTATTGACGAACTTGCACGTGCTGAAGAGACTCTCTTGCGCTGTGTTCAACAACGACACTTCCGGGAGGAGATCTCAGCACTGGAAGCAGGAAAGATTTCTGTTAAGACAAGCAGCAGACTTTTCAAACTCGACCCTTACCTCCGTGATGGAATACTGAGAGTAGGCGGAAGACTGAGTAGGATGGCAATGCCAGAAGAATTCAAGCATCCGGCCATTCTACCCAAAGACAGCTATCTGACCAGACTGCTCCTCCGTCACATCCACATTTCATGGCGGCAGAAACCAGATGCTTTCAAAACTTCGCCAGAAATACTGGGTCATAAAAGCCAATTCTGCCACCAGAAAAATCATATAAAACTGCATATTCTGCAGACGTTGGCACACTCCCCCTAGTGTGCAGAAGATGTCCGACTTGCCTCTCAGCCGCACACTGCCAGACCACCCTCCCTTCACCTACGTGGGCGTTGACTACTTTGGCCCAATAGAAGCAAAGAGGGCCGGAGTGTGGTAAAAAGGTACGCCGTCTTATTCACTTGCCTTGTCAGCAGAGCCGTCCATCTAGAGCTGGCTCATTCTTTAGACACTGAGGGCCTCATTTACTAACAGGATTGCGCCCATTTCAGGCGTAAAATAGCGGGTAAAGACAAAAAAAACGTATTTCCAAAGGAGGCGCACCTGAGTAAAAGCGCAGATTACCGCTGCTGGGAAGTGGGTGTGGGAAAGTGGGTGTTCGTCGCAAAGAGATGGGAGGAGATGCGTAAAGTGCGCCTAATTATGTATTAGTAACGAAACAAGAGGTGTTTTAGCATGACATATAAGCTGCTAAATGAAAACTATGTGCCTGCAAGAAATGTGAAAAATACAGAAATGTTATTTTTTTTTTAAAATGTTTATATTTTAAATGTTTATATATCATTTAATAGGCATACAAACAAATAGAATTACAAACTGTCCCACCAGCTAGCTGTTCGGGAAAAGTTTGAGTTTGAGTTTCACTCATAGTTCAAGCACACCGAGTACAGTGCACACCTTCTGCGTAGGAGTAACGCGTATCTATTCAGTAAAAGTACTTGTACTCGAAGTACACTAACTAAACTACCGGTAAGTAAATTGTAGAGACAGAGCAGCATATTAATTAAACCTTCCATGTTTATTTTGACGTTATAGCCTCTCAAGCGCAAGCTACCCCCAGTGCCATGGCAACCTACAACTACAGTTTTCAAATGTATCCGCCTAGGGCAGCATTTTTGAAAAGCATGGTTTTCAGTGTTAGAATACGCCGTTTCAAAGTAAGGGGTGTCGTGTATTCCTACCAGACTATTTAACGGGATGCTATGGGGCAGTTAACCTGGCTATTAACTATCCTAGCTATCTCTAGCTTAGGGAACCATCTTAACAGTTTGCAGTTGCCTGTGTGTGATTAACTCATGTTAATAGGTGTGAATATGAACTCGTGAACATAAACTCGTTAATATGAAGCTGCACAGGCACCCTGAGGGGTAACCATAGTAACCCAGAAACTCAATGTTCGCTGAAAAGTTTAATTTCCCCAAATCAGCTCACCAATAAAAGACAGTCTTGAATTCAAAGTGATCACAACTTTTAGTGTGGACGGAAGGGCTAAATGGTGAAATATTTATGAGTTTCTATATTTACCTGGGTTAGTTTGCTGTAACCTCGTATACCAAAAGCTAACACTAATGGGCGGGGTGAGGCGCTGATTAGCTTAGTAAGGCGTCGACACATTCAGATGAGGTTCTTGTTTGATAAATACGATGCAAAATACCGTGCGCTATATGCGGGTTGGCAAAGGCACAGATTGCGCTGCAGTCGCAATGTTAGTAATGAGGACTCTTGTATCGGTGCTCTCCGAAGATTCATGTGCAGAAGGGGTCAGGTCAAAGAAATGTTCTCTGACAATGGCACAAACTTTGTAGGAGCAGAACGTAAGTTGAGAGAATCACTTGCTCTTTTGAATCATGACACGATCCAGCAACGCCTGTCGGCAAAAGGAATAAAGTGGAGTTTCAATCCACCTTTCGGCTCATATGTACCATCATATGTACCATCAAAACTCATATGTACCATCAAAAAAAGGTTCTCTACTCTGTCTTCAGACAGCAGATGTTGGATTATGAGAGCCTGCATACTGTTCTGTGTGAGGTAGAAACCATCCTGAACGATAGACCTCTCACTGCAGTCTATGATTGTGCACGTGATCCAGAGGCCCTCACACCCTATCATCTGCTCCTGCTGAAAGGAAAACCCCTGCTGCCTCCCAGAGTGTCTCAAAAGGATGACTGCTATTCCAGACGGAGATGGAGACAGGTGCATTACATCGCTGACCTGTTCTGGAAACGTTTTGTCAAAGAGTACCTCCCTCTCATGCAGGAAAGGCAAAAGTGTAATGTAGTGCGAAAGAATCTCAAGCCAGATGACCTTGTCCTGATTGTGGATGAAACATCACCACGCAGTTCATGGCTTATGGGGAGAGTGACAGAGACAATCCCAGACAGCAGAGGACATGTCAGACGAGTGAAGGTCAGAACAAAGAGCAACATCCTGGAGAGGCCCATCACTAAACTATGCCTTCTCCTGGAGGCCTGAGTTGATTTGACTCTGACTGACCGTTACGTTGACCCTGACATTTAATTCATCTTTTCTTTGCACTTTAGACGAAAAGAACATACTTTTTATTTTGGGGATTTTTGAAAACCTTTTTTCGAAGAAGAATTAACCATTTTCATTGGACTTTATTATGACTAGAATGTATGGACTCTAACATTAAGAATTACGAAATGCTCCAGGTTTATTATAGTATAATTGTCAATTGGATATTATGGACAATTAGGGGCCGGGATGTTGGAGCCATTTCTGCTTTTTGTGATTTATTTGTGATATTTATGTTGTTTGGTCATTTCTGGTATTTTGAATATTGTTAGTATTGTGATCTAGGCTCACGTTGGATGCCGCAACAGTGTGTGTGTGTGTGTGTGTGTGTGTGTGTGTGTGTGTGTGTGTGTGTGTGTGTGTGTGTGTGTAGGCAGGACAAGGGCAGTGAGCGATTCTATCAGGCTGTGCTGATCCTCACTAGAGTGTGTGTGTGTGTGTGTGTGTGTGTGTAGGGAGGACAAGGGCAGTGAGCGAGTGTATCAGGCTGTGCTGATCATCAGTAGAGTGTCTCATCAGGACCTTCAGACACACTTCAGATGTGAGGCCGACAACCTGGTGGAATGGAACTCTGTCATCATCACACTTAAATTAGAGGGTAAGACTATGTGTGTGTGTGTGTGTGTTTATATGTGTGTGTTCATGTTTTATATGCTCACACACACACACACACACACACACACACATGTGTCCCTGTCTGTGGTCCTGTTGTGTGTGTGTGTGTGTGTGTGTAGGTTCATGTTTTATTTACTCACACACACACTCTCATATGTCTCCGTCTATCAGAGTCCCTCCTGTCTGTGGTCCTGGTGTGTGTGTGTGTGTGTGTGTGTGTGTGTGTGTGTGTGTGTGTGTGTGTGTGTATGTTCATGTTTTATATGCTTACACTCACACACACACACACACACTCACATATGTCCTTTGTCTATCAGAGTCCCTCCTGTCTGTGGTCCTGGTGTGTGTGTGTGTGTGTGTGTGTGTTCATGTTTTATAATCTTACACACGCACACATACACACACACACACACACACACACACACACACACACACACATACACAAAAACACACACACATCAACACACACATACACGTCAACATACATACATATACACCCACACGCACATCAACACACATACATACATACACACACACCAACCCACCCACACACACACACACCCACACCCACACACATAAACCCACACACACATATTCACATTACAAACACACCCACACCCACATTATACATATACACAAACACTGAGACACACACACACACACACATTATACATACACACACACACACATATTATAGATACACACACACACACACACACATACATACACACACACACACACATACATATACACTCGTGTGTGTCCTGTGTCGCCGCATGTGTGTGGTGTTGTGTGTCGTGCTGTGTGACAATAAAACATGACTTTGACTTTATCTATCAGAGTCCCTCCTGTCTGTGGTCCTGGTGTGTGTGTGTGTGTACAGTATGTTCATGTTTTATATACTCACACACACACTCACTCACTCACACACACACACACACACACTCACATATGTCCTTTGTCTATCAGAGTCCCTCCTGTCTGTGGTCCTGTTGTGTGTGTGTGTGTGTGTATGTTCATGTTTTATATGCTTACACACACACACACACACCCACACACACTCTCATATGTCTGTCTATCAGAGTCCCTCCTGTCCGTGGTTCTGGTGTGTGTGTGTGTGCTGCTGTTCCTCCTCTTGGTTGCCATGACAGTGAAGTGGTTTGCAATCGATCTGGCTCTTCTCTTCCGACGTGCTCGAAGGATTGAAGGTAAAACTCTGTGTGTGTGTGTGTGTGTGTGTGTGTGTGTATGTGTGTTTGAGATGGTAAGGGGTCATTCCATGCCAACTCACCTAGAGCCTTTGAGTTATCATGACAAAAGTCTATTAACATAATGGAGCTGTGCTAAATCTGTCTAACCAATAGTGTGTCTGTTAAACATGTCTGAATCCACATGTTTCACCTCATCAGTGGATCAATAATCATCAGTGTAATCATTTAATCATTTAACATCATTAACTCACCTAGAGCCTTTGAGATCACGTCATGAATTATCAAAAGTCTATTATCAGTGGCTCATTTACATTTAGTCATTTAGCAGACGCTTTTATCCAAAGCGACTTACATATGTGCGACTTACAATGTATACACATTTTACATTTACACTGATGGCACACTGCACATCAGGAGCAATTAGGGGTTCAGTGTCTTGCTCAAGGACACTTTGACAGGGAATCGAACTAGCAACCTTCTGATTACTAAACGGCTTCTCTACCACTGTACCACTGTCGCCCCTCAATAATGTGTAATCATTTAATTTGTTAAACGGACTCCTGTGACAATAAGTCCCTCCTGGTAAGCAGTGATTATCTAATGTAATAGGCTACAGTTATGCTCTTTCTCAACCTGAATATGATTGACACAAAACTCTGACCAATCACTGCCTTCCTTAATCAGCCATCATTTCTCCCTTGCTGAGAGTGGCGACTGAAGAGAGCTGTGGAAACTCCATAAACAGAGCAAGACACACAACACAACAAACATCATCTGTTTAACCTACATTTTGTTGGCCATATATTCTTTTCGGTCTAGTAGAGTACATCTTTTTTTAGGATTATTGTTTATTCATTATTCTTATTTAATTTGGTCTGCAAGCTAAGAAGATTATGGTTAGTGGAATGACCCCAAGATGCATCATGCATATGTGCTTAATCAGAGAGAGAGTGTGTGTGTGAGGTCGCTTTAAGGTGTGTGTGTGTGTTCGTGTGTGTGTGTGTGTGAGTTTCAGATGGTAAGGTGTACGACGCTTATGTGGTGTATCCGCTTGAGTGTGTGTGTGAGGATGCTCTAACGTGTGTGTGTGTGTGTGTTCGTGTGTGTGTGTGTGAGTTTCAGATGGTAAGGTGTACGGCGCTTATGTGGTGTATCCGCGGGATTGTGTGTGTGAGGTCGCTCTTACGTGTGTGTGTGTGTGTGTGTGTGTGTGTGTGTGTGTGTGTGTGTGTGTGTGTGAGTTTCAGATGGTAAGGTGTATGACGCTTATGTGGTGTATCCGCGGGAGTGTGTGTGTGAGGACGCTCTAACGTGTGTGTGTGTGTGAGTGTGTGTGTGTGTTTGTGAGTTTCAGATGGTAAGGTGTACAACGCTTATGTGGTGTATCCGCGGGAGTGTGTGTGTGAGGATGCTCTAACGTGTGTGTGTGTGTGTGTGTGTTTCAGATGGTAAGGTGTATGACGCTTATGTGGTGTATCCGCGGGAGTGTGTGTGTGAGGACGCTCTAACATGTGTTTGTGTGTTCGTGTGTGTGTGTGTTTCAGATGGTAAGGTGTATGACGCTTATGTGGTGTATCCACGGGAGTGTGTGTGTGAGGACGCTCTAACGTGTGTGTGTGTGTGTGTGTGTTTCAGATGGTAAGGTGTATGACGCTTATGTGGTGTATCAGCGGGAGTGTGTGTGTGAGGACGCTCTAACGTGCGTGTGTGTGAGTGTGTGTGTGTGTGTGTGTGAGTTTCAGATGGTAAGGTGTACGACGCTTATGTGGTGTATCCGCGGGAGTGTGTGTGTGAGGACACTCTTAACGTGTGAGTGTGTGTGTGTGTGTTTCAGATGGTAAGGTGTATGACGCTTATGTGGTGTATCCACGGGGGTGTGTGTGTGAGGACGCTCTAACGTGTGTGTGTGTGTGTTTCAGATGGTAAGGTGTATGATGCTTATGTGGTGTATCCACGGGAGTGTGTGTGTGAGGATGCTCTAACGTGTGTGTGTGTGTGTGTGTGTGTGTGTGTGTGTGTTTCAGACGGTAAGGTGTATGATGCTTATGTGGTGTATCCACGGGAGTGTGTGTGTGAGGACGCTCTCTCAGTGTTTCTCAGCCTCACCCTGCCTGCGGTTCTGGAAGATCAGTGTGGATACAAACTCTTCATCCACGGCAGAGACGACCTACCTGGGGAAGGTGAGCGTGTGTGTGTGTGCGCGTCATGTGTGTGTGTGTGTGTGTGTGTGTGTGTGTGTGTGCGCGCGTCATGTGTGTGTGTGTGTGTGTGTGTGTGTGTGAGCATGCGTTTGTGTGTGTGTGTGTGTGTGTGTCTAGTCAGCTTCAACTTTAGTCCAACATGATCTAGTCTAATCCCTATCCCAGTCTAATATCTAATATATATGTCTAACATCAGGTGATAAAAGTCACTTGGCAAGAATTACATAAACCAAATAAATTTGTCTGGAAGGGGGTGAGGGGTACAGACCATGTCATGTGTTAGATGATGAGAAGTACAATGTGCATTCTTCCAACAGCTACGGCTATCAAGCTAACAAAGTGTTTTAGCATCTCTGTAGGTAAGGAGGCTGTGATATTTCAGTTTGATAAACGCTGACTGAATTGCCTGCTCTGTTGTTGTATCTTTTGCCTGTCTTGATGGAGCTAGCTAGCTAAGTAATGCTGGCGGGCTCGTTCAAGGCAGGCAAAAGATACACAAAAGGCCTAGATTTACCACAGAAATGTTTTGGTGCCTGACCTGTACACTGGGCTTAATAAGGCAAACTTAAAAGCGGCTGCACTTGACCTCTTTCTAATGTATGATTGGTTGGCTTGTCTTTCTCTGTCTCCGCCCCTCTCTGTGACATCACCAGACCAGGCAGAGCAGGTGGAACGGTGCATGCGCCTCAGCCGGCGACTGCTGGTTGTCATGACAGCAGTGGGGTCATGTGGGGGTCAGGGGGTGGCCCCGCCCCTGGAGGAATTTGATTGGCAGATGGGGGTTCACAGTGCTCTGGTACAGGAAACCATCAGTGTGATCGTGGTGCAGGTGGAGGATGGGCACACACACACACAGTCACAAAATCTCACACACACTCAACTGCGCACACACACACAATCAGATAATCTCACACACCTGGACACACACACACAATTACAGAAACTCTCACACACACACTGGCAAACGCACACACAGTCAGAAAGTCTCTCACACACACAGCCCCCCCCTGGCCTGCAGCTGCTGCTGAGGAAGAGCGCCCCCATCAGGTGGGAGTTGGGAGCGCGAGGAGCAAACTCCCCCACCTCACGCATCTGGAAGAGAGTCCGCTACATGATGCCACCCCCACCACCATCACCCCCCCACACCGGGGGCCAGAGACTAAACACCATCCAACTCATCTAGAGATCTACACACACACACACACACACACACACAACACCATCCGACTCATCTAGAGATCTACACACACACCACCATCCAACTCATCTAGAGATCTACACACACACACACACACACACCATCCAACTCATCTAGAGATCTACACACACACAACACCATCCAACTCATCTAGAGATCTACACACACACAACACCATCCAACTCATCTAGAGATCTACACACACACACACTCACACACACACACCACCATCACCCCCCACACCAGGGGCCAGAGACTAAACACCATCCAGCTCATCTAGAGATCTACACACACACACACACACACACACACACACACACACACACACACACACACAACACCATCCAACTCATCTAGAGATCTACACACACACACACACACACACACACACACACACACACACACACACAACACCATCCAACTCATCTAGAGATCTAAACACACACACACACACACACACACACACACACACACACACAACACCATCCAACTCATCTAGAGATCTACACACACACACTCACACACACAACACCATCCAACTCATCTAGAGATCTACACACACACACTCACACACACAACACCATCCAACTCATCTAGAGATCTACACACACACACACACACACACACACACACACCATCCAACTCATCTAGAGATCTACACACACACACACTCACACACACACACCACCATCACCCCCCACACCATCTAGAGATCTACACACACACCACCATCCAACTCATCTAGAGATCTACACACACACACACAAACACAACACCATCCAACTCATCTAGAGATACACACACACACACACACATACACTCACTCGCACACACACAAAACACCATCCAACTCATATAAATATCTACACACACACACACACAAACACAACACCATCCAACACACAAACACACACACAACACCATCCAAATGATCTAGAGATCTATACACACCATCATCCAACTAATTTAGAGACACACACACACACACACAGCACCATCTATCTCATCTAGAGATCAACACACACACATCATTCGACTTTCAAAGGTCTACACACACACACAACTCATTATATACAGTAACTCACACACATAGCACTATCCGATTCTTTTAGAGATCTACACACACACACACAAACATACTACAGTGACATAATTTTGTAGTTCCTTGTTGGGTTCGTAGTGATTTCTTGGTAATGAGACAGGAGTATGAATGCTGTGCTTTAGACAATGTGGCTGAAGTGAAGTGGGACATTTGTCTTAAAAATACTGTAATAACAATGCCATAGTATGCATATTCCATAAATATATATGGATAAGTTAGTTTGGGAAAGAATTTTTGTAGATTCTGGCCACATGTGAATTAGCCCTGTCATTAGTGGATGCAGACACATTTAATGCAGTTCCGTTTTGGCCTATGGGGTGAATAGTATGAGGTGAACAGCAGTTGATGTATTTTGCTGGGAAATGAAATAGCATACATGCTTTATTAAGGTAAATGTTGTCATGTTTCACCTAGCTGACATAGCTACACTGGTATCCTGTTGAGCACACGTGTTGAGGATAGAGACGTGTGCAACATGTAAGTGTTGGTACTATTTCTTTTGGACATACTGGTGAATATTTTGGTTTTATGTATGAATTTGATGTAAGTGGTGTATTAGTGATGTTTTTGTTGTATTTGTCTACTGTCAGTATCACCATTTTAAACCGTTGAGAGTTACTGTTGAGTTATTTTCATCTACTGCTAGATCTGGCCACAGTTTTGGGAGAAGCTTTTTGGGGCTTGTGTACATGGGATGATTTAGCTGTTATTTTATTTTAGTACTGAAGCAAATTGGAAGCTACTGAACTTAAATCCTTTTTATCAGATAAAGAACCCTTAAACTTTATTTTATTGGACTTGTGTGTTTTATTCATCGCCAACACATATGCTGTGTAGTTCCCAAATGATAAGCAGTGTGTCCTTCACACACACACACACACACAGACACACACACACACACACACACATATGCTGTGTAGGTCCAAAATGATAAGCAGTGTGTCGATGCAGGTTTGTCTGTAAATAGCAAATGCATCTCAATACTCATTTTTGTAAATTTCTATTAAATGTTGTATTTAAAATGAGAAATATTTGTGTGTATCAGAAAACCTTTAAAGTTTGACATGTGGATGTTTTCATTGGTGTGCAATGATATTTGTGTGTGTATTTCAGTGACGTGCGGTGAGGTTCGTGGCTGGTGAGGCACTGACTTTTTCAGAGTCAAATTTACAAATACATAAACCAAATAGAGTATCTAATATCACCATTCAATTGGCAGCTTTCACATTGACTACTGGTTGTTTTTCATATCAGCATTCTTTACACACACATAGGTAAGGTGCATACAGTAGGCAGCTGCTAGCTTGTGATGAACTCATGTGTAAATATTATGCACTCATGAATATGAACTTGTGAATATGAACTCTTTCTTACGAAGTTGCACAAGCACCCTGAGGGTTTCTACCTTTTCCCATTATAATTTTAAGAGTTAAATCGAGGGGACTATAACATTAGCTAGATAACCAGCTATCTTTTCATGCAAATTGAACTCTTCCGATTAACTCGTAGGGTTATTAAGTGTCCTTAGCTAGCTAATTAGCTAACGTAGCAACAGGATAACCATTGCAACCAGGAAACACAACTTACCTACAATTTAAGTTTAATTTCTCAAAATCAGCTCACCAATAAAAAGCAGTCTTGGGTTCAAAGTGATCACAACCACTTGTGTGATGTTAAATGGCTTCACATAGACATAAAACAATCCCAAGAGAAATAATGGGAAATCAACGGAGCTGCCGCTGTAAGTTCAAAACCAAATGTATTCTTGAGGTTCCAAACATGTTCAAAGCAATTTGGCTTTGAATGTGAGAAGTCGATCGAGTTATCTTCTGTCCCGTCACTTGAAGCATACCTTTTAGCTCCGGCATGGGTCTCCCATTATTAATCATTTCACGTTTGGACTGAAAGTCCAGTTTTGAGAACTGCTTCAGCTTAGCAATAAAATCAATTCCACAGAAGTGTAGAAGAAGAGCAACGTTACCCAGCATAACCCCGACAGGTGCGCTCTCGCACGCCCCCTTCATTGAGGCAGAGGTACTGTGTGCCTCACCTACATGATTTTTCAATGCGTTTTGAGCTCAGCTCAAAGGTTCTACGCATGCGCACGCATGCGCAAAACCCAGTTTGGAGCGATTGCGCAATCCTAGGTGAGGCACTGCCTCACTAGCTCCCATAGACATATATACGCTGCCTCCCCTGACCGCATGTCCCTTGTTTTCTCCCGTCTATTTGAACAGGACATGCGCAAATTCAGCGATTTTGATTATAAAAATGCTCGAAATGATTGGAATCATGCAGAAATTACACCTATACCACAGATTAGTAGAGAAATATGAATATTTAATTTTATAATGTTTTTTTTTTTTTTTACTTTTCAAGATGCTCTGCCTCCCCTGCCTCCTCTGCACGCACGTCCCTGGTGTATTTATGGTGTCCGTCATGTATATGTAAATCACAAAATGCATTCATGAGTAGTCTGACACGTATTTGAGAATTACAGAACTAATCTTGCAGCCATAGTATACTACTGTGTGTTGTATGTTATAATAGTGTTGTGTGTTATAATGTTTGCATCATATACAGTAGATACACACACACACACACACACACACACACACAGACACACACACACACACACACACACACACACATACACACACACACACACACTGACACACACATACACACACACACACACACACATACATTAAATCATCTTCAAAGCCCTGCTCACGCTAAACATTGCATCCTCGACTACAAATCTGTTAAACACTATTTCAGTCCTTGTAGTTGTAGTCCTTGTCCTGAAATCTGATCAATGTTACATTAGCCATGTACATTCAACAGCCAGCTATTATTTGTGTAAAGAGAAACACATACATATGTTGTCTTTTCAAAACAAAGCAAAATATAGTCATCACACAGATATGATTGTTGTGCCATTTATTGAATACATGTCAGTCAACACGCTTGTTAACTGGGTCATTAAATCATAAACCACTACAGATGAATCAACTTTGTTATATGACTGGAGTGGAATAGAAAGCTGGAGAGTTTAAAGAGCAAAGAGTTCTGTATGAATCACCTCTCATTCCGCAAGCTAGAAACACACGCTTAAACTGCTATCCTAACACCTTATGATTAAACTGCCATCCCATAGTAAGCCCCAAACACAATGAATAAAGATATACATTAGTATCTATGAAGGTAATATGCATACTTGGTGTCAATTACACAATATTAATTAAATTGGGTTGATTGGAGGTCATTGTTGTGGTTATATCAGAAATGTATTAATTTCATATTGAAAGGTGGTCACTCAACCTAAACAACGATCCAAATTCACCCATTTGAAAACGTGATAATATAATAACAACGTAACAATAATAAATCAAACTAATCACTAGTGACCTCAAAACAAAATGAAGACAATTTCTAACCTGTATATAAAAAAGTGAAAATGTCTAAAAGGTTATTTATTCACTTGATGATGAAAACAGTGCATGAGTGTGTGTGTGTGTGTGTGTGTGTGTGTGTGTGTGTGTGTGTGTGTGAGAGAGTGTGTGTGTACTGTACCACGAGTACTGAAGGGTAACACATTTCATTATTTAACATCTTAAAGACAATAAAGACCAAAGTAATCAAGTTGGTCATTCAACCTAAAGGGTCAAAAAACAGATTTGGTAAAAGCTAATGATACTGAATAAAATGAACAAACAATAAAAAACCCATTCGTTTTGCAGCGAAGAATCTGACATTTACACCATCCTGACCTGGAACGATTTGAATAATGAATAATCTCCTTTAATAATAATAATAATAACCCTGCACTAATCACTGATACACATTCGTTTTGAAGACAGGAATCTGACATTTACACCATCCTGACCTGGAACGCATCAGACATAATGTTGGATTAGAATAATGAATATTGTCCTTTAATAATAATAACCCTTTGCTGTGGTTAACATTGCAATCTGGTGCTTTCACCATGTTCACCCCCAGTTTGGTGATTTAAAACACATAATCTGACATTATCATAACAAACACATAATCTCATATTAACTCATGTTGTTTGATTTGACGATCATATTGAATAATATCCCCAACATCTGACACTTTTAAGGAAAAAGAAACACAAGAGGAATAATCTCTTCTTATCTGTTTGGTCACTAATAATAATTAAAAACATAAAATGAGAAAATGTTACTGTTCATCCCCAGTCTACAAATTATTATTCTTCATCGATTAAAAACATGTTAATAATCAACCTTCTCATTAGGGATAATAGGACTATATGATATTTAGGAAATGGGAAATAAGGAATGTTTTCTCGTCACAAAAGGAGATATCTGGAGTTTGTCACTCTTGAATCGCTATCGTTGTGTGCAGATATGCAGATACAATTCTGATCAATTCTTAACCAAGCAATTTATGATTACAAAAAAGTTTGTCATTCTTCTGAATATATATGAATACATTACTTATCTTTACTTTTACCTTGATGTAAGGTACAAATCCACTACTACTTCCATGTATAACAGATATTTCTTGAAGCCTTGTCAGCTGCAATTATCAATTTAGCTAATACCAAATTATTTGTAATTCTAAGTGCTTATGATGGAAATCTAAAATCATGCTTTAGATGGTGCTGGAGTGACATTTTCAGTGTCCCCCATATTGAATGATATCCTCAAGCCTTTTAGGGCATGGGTTGGTGTCAACTCTTTCCAGTCTGCTGGAATGTCTGCAGGCTCAGCATTATAATATTTAGCAAATTCCTCATTATATTTCATCTGAACATATTTCCAGTAGTCTGAGGTCTCCATGCTTGTGTCTCCCGCTATCTCCCAGTTGGGGTAGATTTCCCTGTACTGCTTGTAGGGGTGATACTCTCCTTTGGTTTCAGAACTCTTAAATGTTCCTTCACTGATCACAGCAGTTGTGCAGATCTTAGTTAACAACTTTTGGGAGTCCTCAAACCTGACTCTGCCAAGTCCTTGTGATCGATGCATGTTGGAGAAGTGTGTTTTGTGGTCCTTACCTCCTGCTCCACAGGGTGTCCCACAGAAGGGACACTGTTCCCCACATCCACACAGTTTGGTGACAAGCAGCTCATGGGGTTTAGAGGGCAGCTGTCTGATAGCTTCTCGAAGGTCTTTCTGGGAGGTTTGGCACGTGAACTCATCACTTAAGGACTGTTGCATGTCTGAGAGGGAGTCTATGAGGTTAGCAGCAAACTGCTCTGTGTTGGCCTTCTTTAAAGCGATAAAGAAAGTGTCTTCTTGGCAGACTAGTTGGTCTTTAAGATGAGTGCGTATTTTCTGTATGAACATTTTCATATCTGTGTTCTCCTCAGTCTCCGCTTTGGCACGAGTGATTGCATTAGTCACTTTTTGCACTACGTCAGAGAGATGCTTCATCTTTAGTTTTTGCCACTCATCACCCAGGAATACTTTTCCAATGATTTTGTCCAAGATCCATTCATTAACAAATGTTTTGTAATTGGCAGGTGGAACGGTGCATGCGCCTCAGCCGGCGACTGCTGGTTGTCATGACAGCAGTGGGGTCGTGTGGGGGTCAGGGGGTGGCCCCGCCCCTGGAGGAATTTGATTGGCAGATGGGGGTTCACAGTGCTCTGGTACAGGAAACCATCAGTGTCATCGTGGTGCAGGTGGAGGATGGGCACACACACACACAGTCACAAAATCTCACACACACTCAACTGCGCACACACACACAATCAGATAATCTCACACACCTGGACACACACACACAATTACAGAAACTCTCACACACACACTGGCAAACGCACACACAGTCAGAAAGTCTCTCACACACACAGCCCCCCCCTGGCCTGCAGCTGCTGCTGAGGAAGAGCGCCCCCATCAGGTGGGAGTTGGGAGCGCGAGGAGCAAACTCCCCCACCTCACGCATCTGGAAGAGAGTCCGCTACATGATGCCACCCCCACCACCATCCCCCCCCACACCAGGGGCCAGAGACTAAACACCATCCAACTCATCTAGAGATCTACACACACACACACACACACACACCACCATCACCCCCACACACCGGGGGCCAGAGACTAAACACCATCCAACTCATCTAGAGATCTACACCCACACACACACACACACACACAACACCATCCGACTCATCTAGAGATCTACACACACACCACCATCCAACTCATCTAGAGATCTACACACACACACACACACACACCATCCAACTCATCTAGAGATCTACACACACACAACACCATCCAACTCATCTAGAGATCTACACACACACAACACCATCCAACTCATCTAGAGATCTACACACACACACACTCACACACACACACCACCATCACCCCCCACACCAGGGGCCAGAGACTAAACACCATCCAGCTCATCTAGAGATCTACACACACACACACACACACACACACACACACACACACACACACACAACACCATCCAACTCATCTAGAGATCTACACGCACACACACACACACACACACACACACACACACACACACACAACACCATCCAACTCATCTAGAGATCTAAACACACACACACACACACACACACACACACACACACAACACCATCCAACTCATCTAGAGATCTACACACACACACTCACACACACAACACCATCCAACTCATCTAGAGATCTACACACACACACTCACACACACAACACCATCCAACTCATCTAGAGATCTACACACACACACACACACACACCATCCAACTCATCTAGAGATCTACACACACACCACCATCCAACTCATCTAGAGATCTACACACACACCACCATCCAACTCATCTAGAGATCTACACACACACACACACAAACACAACACCATCCAACTCATCTAGAGATACACACACACACACACACATACACTCACTCGCACACACACAAAACACCATCCAACTCATATAAATATCTACACACACACACACACAAACACAACACCATCCAACACACAATCACACACACAACACCATCCAAATGATCTAGAGATCTATACACACCATCATCCAACTAATTTAGAGACACACACACACACACACAGCACCATCTATCTCATCTAGAGATCAACACACACACATCATTCGACTTTCAAAGGTCTACACACACACACAACTCATTATATACAGTAACTCACACACATAGCACTATCCGATTCTTTTAGAGATCTACACACACACACACAAACATACTACAGTGACATAATTTTGTAGTTCCTTGTTGGGTTCGTAGTGATTTCTTGGTAATGAGACAGGAGTATGAATGCTGTGCTTTAGACAATGTGGCTGAAGTGAAGTGGGACATACTGTAATAACAATGCCATAGTATGCATATTCCATAAATATATATGGATAAGTTAGTTTGGGAAAGAATTTTTGTAGATTCTGGCCACATGTGAATTAGCCCTGTCATTAGTGGATGCAGACACATTTAATGCAGTTCCGTTTTGGCCTATGGGGTGAATAGTATGAGGTGAACAGCAGTTGATGTATTTTGCTGGGAAATGAAATAGCATACATGCTTTATTAAGGTAAATGTTGTCATGTTTCACCTAGCTGACATAGCTACACTGGTATCCTGTTGAGCACACGTGTTGAGGATAGAGACGTGTGCAACATGTAAGTGTTGGTACTATTTCTTTTGGACATACTGGTGAATATTTTGGTTTTATGTATGAATTTGATGTAAGTGGTGTATTAGTGATGTTTTTGTTGTATTTGTCTACTGTCAGTATCACCATTTTAAACCGTTGAGAGTTACTGTTGAGTTATTTTCATCTACTGCTAGATCTGGCCACAGTTTTGGGAGAAGCTTTTTGGGGCCTGTGTACATGGGATGATTTAGCTGTTATTTTATTTTAGTACTGAAGCAAATTGGAAGCTACTGAACTTAAATCCTTTTTATCAGATAAAGAACCCTTAAACTTTATTTTATTGGACTTGTGTGTTTTATTCATCGCCAACACATATGCTGTGTAGTTCCCAAATGATAAGCAGTGTGTCCTTCACACACACACACACACACAGACACACACACACACACATATGCTGTGTAGGTCCAAAATGATAAGCAGTGTGTCGATGCAGGTTTGTCTGTAAATAGCAAATGCATCTCAATACTCATTTTTGTAAATTTCTATTAAATGTTGTATTTAAAATGAGAAATATTTGTGTGTATCAGAAAACCTTTAAAGTTTGACATGTGGATGTTTTCATTGGTGTGCAATGATATTTGTGTGTGTATTTCAGTGACGTGCGGTGAGGTTCGTGGCTGGTGAGGCACTGACTTTTTCAGAGTCAAATTTACAAATACATAAACCAAATAGAGTATCTAATATCACCATTCAATTGGCAGCTTTCACATTGACTACTGGTTGTTTTTCATATCAGCATTCTTTACACACACATAGGTAAGGTGCATACAGTAGGCAGCTGCTAGCTTGTGATGAACTCATGTGTAAATATTATGCACTCATGAATATGAACTTGTGAATATGAACTCTTTCTTACGAAGTTGCACAAGCACCCTGAGGGTTTCTACCTTTTCCCATTATAATTTTAAGAGTTAAATCGAGGGGACTATAACATTAGCTAGATAACCAGCTATCTTTTCATGCAAATTGAACTCTTCCGATTAACTCGTAGGGTTATTAAGTGTCCTTAGCTAGCTAATTAGCTAACGTAGCAACAGGATAACCATTGCAACCAGGAAACACAACTTACCTACAATTTAAGTTTAATTTCTCAAAATCAGCTCACCAATAAAAAGCAGTCTTGGGTTCAAAGTGATCACAACCACTTGTGTGATGTTAAATGGCTTCACATAGACATAAAACAATCCCAAGAGAAATAATGGGAAATCAACGGAGCTGCCGCTGTAAGTTCAAAACCAAATGTATTCTTGAGGTTCCAAACATGTTCAAAGCAATTTGGCTTTGAATGTGAGAAGTCGATCGAGTTATCTTCTGTCCCGTCACTTGAAGCATACCTTTTAGCTCCGGCATGGGTCTCCCATTATTAATCATTTCACGTTTGGACTGAAAGTCCAGTTTTGAGAACTGCTTCAGCTTAGCAATAAAATCAATTCCACAGAAGTGTAGAAGAAGAGCAACGTTACCCAGCATAACCCCGACAGGTGCGCTCTCGCACGCCCCCTTCATTGAGGCAGAGGTACTGTGTGCCTCACCTACATGATTTTTCAATGCGTTTTGAGCTCAGCTCAAAGGTTCTACGCATGCGCACGCATGCGCAAAACCCAGTTTGGAGCGATTGCGCAATCCTAGGTGAGGCACTGCCTCACTAGCTCCCATAGACATATATACGCTGCCTCCCCTGACCGCATGTCCCTTGTTTTCTCCCGTCTATTTGAACAGGACATGCGCAAATTCAGCGATTTTGATTATAAAAATGCTCGAAATGATTGGAATCATGCAGAAATTACACCTATACCACAGATTAGTAGAGAAATATGAATATTTAATTTTATAATGTTTTTTTTTTTTTTTACTTTTCAAGATGCTCTGCCTCCCCTGCCTCCTCTGCACGCACGTCCCTGGTGTATTTATGGTGTCCGTCATTTATATGTAAATCACAAAATGCATTCATGAGTAGTCTGACACGTATTTGAGAATTACAGAACTAATCTTGCAGCCATAGTATACTACTGTGTGTTGTATGTTATAATAGTGTTGTGTGTTATAATGTTTGCATCATATACAGTAGATACACACACACACACACACACACACACACACAGACACACACACACACACACACACACACACACACACATACACACACACACACACACATACACACACACACACACACACATACATTAAATCATCTTCAAAGCCCTGCTCACGCTAAACATTGCATCCTCGACTACAAATCTGTTAAACACTATTTCAGTCCTTGTAGTTGTAGTCCTTGTCCTGAAATCTGATCAATGTTACATTAGCCATGTACATTCAACAGCCAGCTATTATTTGTGTAAAGAGAAACACATACATATGTTGTCTTTTCAAAACAAAGCAAAATATAGTCATCACACAGATATGATTGTTGTGCCATTTATTGAATACATGTCAGTCAACACGCTTGTTAACTGGGTCATTAAATCATAAACCACTACAGATGAATCAACTTTGTTATATGACTGGAGTGGAATAGAAAGCTGGAGAGTTTAAAGAGCAAAGAGTTCTGTATGAATCACCTCTCATTCCGCAAGCTAGAAACACACGCTTAAACTGCTATCCTAACACCTTATGATTAAACTGCCATCCCATAGTAAGCCCCAAACACAATGAATAAAGATATACATTAGTATCTATGAAGGTAATATGCATACTTGGTGTCAATTACACAATATTAATTAAATTGGGTTGATTGGAGGTCATTGTTGTGGTTATATCAGAAATGTATTAATTTCATATTGAAAGGTGGTCACTCAACCTAAACAACGATCCAAATTCACCCATTTGAAAACGTGATAATATAATAACAACGTAACAATAATAAATCAAACTAATCACTAGTGACCTCAAAACAAAATGAAGACAATTTCTAACCTGTATATAAAAAAGTGAAAATGTCTAAAAGGTTATTTATTCACTTGATGATGAAAACAGTGCATGAGTGTGTGTGTGTGTGTGTGTGTGTGTGTGTGTGTGTGTGTGTGTGAGAGTGTGTGTGTACTGTACCACGAGTACTGAAGGGTAACACATTTCATTATTTAACATCTTAAAGACAATAAAGACCAAAGTAATCAAGTTGGTCATTCAACCTAAAGGGTCAAAAAACAGATTTGGTAAAAGCTAATGATACTGAATAAAATGAACAAACAATAAAAAACCCATTCGTTTTGCAGCGAAGAATCTGACATTTACACCATCCTGACCTGGAACGATTTGAATAATGAATAATCTCCTTTAATAATAATAATAATAACCCTGCACTAATCACTGATACACATTAGTTTTGAAGACAGGAATCTGACATTTACACCATCCTGACCTGGAACGCATCAGACATAATGTGTGATTATAATAATGAATAATCTCCTTTAATAATAATAACCCTTTCCTGTGGTTAACGTTGCAATCTGGTGCTTTCACCATGTTCACCCCCAGTTTGGTGAATTTAAAACACATATACTGACATTATCATATCAAACACATAATCTCATACTAACTCATGTTGTTTGATTTGACAATCATATTGAATAATATCCCTAATATCTGACTCTTTTAAGCAGGAAAAAGAAACACAAGAGGAATAATCTCTTCTTATCTGTTTGGTCCCAAATAATAATTAAAAACATAAAATGAGAAAATGTTACTGTTCATCCCCAGTCTACAAATTATTATTCTTCATCGATTAAAAACATGTTAATAATCAACCTTCTCATTAGGGATAATATGACTATATGATATTTAGGAAATGGGAAATAAGGAATGTTTTCTCGTCACAAAAGGAGATATCTGGAGTTTGTCACTCTTGAATCGCTATCGTTGTGTGCAGATATGCAGATATAATTCTGATCAATTCTTAACCAAGCAATTTATGATTACAAAAAAGTTTGTCATTCTTCTGAATATATATGAATACATTACTTATCTTTACTTTTACCTTGATGTAAGGTACAAATCCACTACTACTTCCATGTATGACAGATATTCCTTGAAGCCATGTCAGCTGCAATTATCAATTTAGCTAATACCAAATTATTTGTAATTCTAAGTGCTTATGATGGAAATCTAAAATCATGCTTTAGATGGTGCTGGAGTGACTTTTTCAGATTTGCCCTCCATGTGGAATGACTTCCTCAAGCCTATTTCGGCATCGGTTGACTTTAACTCTTTCCAGGCAGGTGGAATGTCTGCAGGCTCAGCATCATAATATTGAGCAAATTCCTGATTATATTTCATCTGAATGTATTTCCAGTAGTCTGAGGTCTCCATGCTTGCGTCTCCCGCTATCTCCCAACTGGGGTAGATTTCCCTGTACCGCTTGTAGGGGTGCCACTCTCCTTTGGTTAAAGAATTCTTAAATGGTCCTTCACTGATCACAGCAGTTGTGCAGATCTTAGTTAACAATTTTTTGGAGTCCTCAAACCTGGATCGGCCAAGTCCTTGTGATCGATGCATGTTGGAGTGGTGTGTTTTGTGGTCCTTACCTCCTGCTTCACAGGGTGTCCCACAGAAGGGACACTGTTCTCCACATCCACACAGTTTGGTGACAAGAAGCTCATGGGGTTTAGAGGGCAGGTGTCGGATAGCGTTTCGAAGGTCTTTCTGGGAGGTTGGTTGCTTGAACTCTTTACTTAAGGACAGTTGCATGTCTGAGAGGGAGTCCATGAGGTTACCGGCAAACTGCTCTGTGTTGGCCTTCTTTGAAGTGATAAAGACAATGTCTTTTTCGAAGGCTAGTTGGTCTTTCAAATGAGTACGTATTTTCTGTATGAACATTTTCATATCTGTGTTCTCCTCAGTCTCCTCTTTGGCATGAGTGATTGCATCAGTCACTTTCTTCACTACTTCAGAGAGATGCTTCATCTTTAGGTTTTGCCACTCGTCACCCAGGGACATTTTTTCAATGATTTTGTCCAAGATCCGTTCATTAACAAATGTTTTGTAATTATTTGCGTATTCTTTTAATTTTACAAAAGAGTCATCCTGAAGCAGCTGCTTTAAAAGGGCAAACTGGAAGTGAGTCCTTGTGCTGTAATCCACTCCTTCATCTCCGGTCATCATTGCATCTGCAATATCTGAGCCGAGCCTTTTGGTGATGTAGTCCCTGACTGCTGATGTCAAACAGTCCTTTGTGAATTCTGCAGCTTTCTTCAGGCACTGATCTTTGTGATTGAACACATCCTTAAATTCCTCCAGGAACTTTTCCTTGGACTGTTCTAGGCGTTTCTTTGGATCACTGTCACTGATGAACCTGTCATGCATTTTCTGAAATTCACCTGCTGCTTTCCAGCAGATATGAAACTTCAGCTCACATTCACATTCCTCATTTGGAGAGACTTGTTTATCTTTTGATTTCTCATCGATCATGTTGAGGACTTCTTTGATATATGTCCTATGGTAGGTTTTGTTGCTCTTTACTGTATCAGAGACGAAGCTCTCACAATCTTTGATGATGGCATCAAACAACGGCTGTGGGCTATTTTTCCAGGTGAAGACCTTTATTAGTGAAGTAATCCAACTCTGCTGTACCGTGAATTTCTTTTGTCCAGCTGTTCTGAAATCAGCTTCATTCAGCTTCTTATGGACATTTCCTGATTTTGTCTTAAAGTGGGACTTTAACTCATAGAGGACCTCCTTCACAACATCCAGCTTTTGAAACTCTACTTCAGACAGTTCTGCCACCAAATTCTTCCACATTTTGTCAAATTCTCTGTTGAGATCATCATTGGATAAATTTCCCGGTCTCGTTCGACAGGATTGTACAAGATCCTGAACCTTTTTCTCTATTTTCTTAGTCGTTGTGTTCTTGATCATGTCGACTTTTTCCAATCCTTCTTTAATTTCAACTGCCTTCAGCAGAGAGGATTTCAGGGAGCTCTCGGTCTCTCGTCTCAGGAAGTGGACACTGGTCTTGAAGTCTTCTTTATACTTCTCCACTAAAGCAACACTACTGTCCTTACTCTTGAAGTACTCCTTTAGGTTTTGAAGGATTTTCTTCTCCTCCTCATCCAGTATCCCCGATGCTTCAGTGTTCATCTCTTTCAGATGGCCTCTCAGATGAGTCTTCTGGTCATCTGCACCAGTCATTCTAAAGTTGGATATTATCGTTTCCTTTTTCAAAAGCCAAGAGTTCATCTCTTTCTGAAAAGACCACTCCCATTTATTATACTCCGAGCATAAATTTGTGTATGCGTCAGCAACCAAACTGTTCCTGAAGCTGAAGATGAACTTTTCATATTTCACAGCTTCCCACAAACAATTAGTCCACTTCAGAAAGCCCTCTGCATTAATTCTGTTGATGTTATCAGATGTCTGTAAGGAGCCAATTAAATTCTTCTTGAGTTCATAGACAGCTTCACTGTAGCCAGCATTCACTGGGGCCATTGGGGGAGTTCCATGCCAAAGTCCAGGGATGTAGTGGCTGTCTTTGTCAGGATCATATTCCATCACATCAGTGAACTTTGTATAAGCTTCTTTCTTCTCCATTGTAGCTGCTGCTCGGGTCATCTCATCCAACTGCTCCATCAGCTTCTTTCTGTCTCTCATGTTGCTGTCATGAGCAGACATGTCTGACACGTTCTGATGCACAAACAGACATCTGGGCTTCTTCCCAACCTCCTTCATCCTGATAAAGGCATGGACCACAATCTGCAGAATGTCCTTCATCTCTGTGGAGTTCTCCATGGCAATATTGATTATGGTGATGTCACTGAGCCCTATGACCAGCGTTGCTAATTCGTTGTCGTGTTCGTAGCTTGTGTCCAATGTTGCCAGCTCAGGTGATTTTAAGCCCTCTGTGTCAATGATCATGATGAAGTCACACTTGAGCTCAGATCTGAATTCCTCAGAGACTTTAATCAGCAGCATGAAGGCTCCTCTGGTGCATCTTCCACTGCTGACTGCAAACTGCACTCCAAACATGGTGTTGAGAAGGGTGGACTTCCCAGTGCTTTGCACTCCCAGCACAGTCAACACCAGGATCTTACTCTTGGTGTCCACCTGCTGATGTAGCTGAGTCAGGACCTCTTTTATCCACTTCATTGGGATGTTTGATGCGTCTCCATCGACCAGCTCAACTGGAAACCCATCCAGCAGCATCCGAGCACACAGAGCAGGTAGGTGCTGGACTTGTTGTCGGGCTGGGTTGTTTTCTGGAAGGGAGCAAGCACACTCATAAATCTGGCCCAGCTCACGGAAGAAGTGCTCAGGACCCAACGAGCAGTTGGAGATTTGCTCATCTAAGTGTTTAATCAGCTCCTTTTTCTCGGGTGTCTTTCTACAGCAGTCTTTGTATTTCTCTCTCAGTGTGGACAGGCTATGTCTAGAGATGGTGTCCAGCTGAATCTTCAGCCACTTCAGGAAGAAGAGACGCTGTGTTCCTGACTGTGAGATTCCAACAGTGAATTTCCCCATGGCTTCTGAGACAGCCGTCCGCTGCTGTTTCTCTCTGAGTTTTGTTTCTTTTGTCTTGAGTGAACTCTGGTAACCCTCTATGTCTTTGTCTGCATTCCGCATTCTGCATGTCTCTTTCTCTATCTGACTGATTTGCATCCAGATTTCACCATGTAAGGGCAACTGGTCTTTCTTGAATTCAACAACATCCTGAATGCTTCCAGTGATGCCTTCAGCATTTGCTTTGCCATTTGTACACTCGGGGCAGTCCTCATCAACCACAATACCAACACGTCGAGAAACAGCAGCCATGTCTTCTACTTTCATTTTAATTGGATTATTTCCAATGACACCATTCACATGGAAACGCAAAGCCTTTACAAACTCTGCATCATTCTGCTTTTTCTTGACGATCACATTGGTCTCCTTCACATTGTGCTTCATGCATATATCCCTGAGTGTCTCCTTGTTGATGGTCTTACTCTGAGAGTTGGTGACCAGGAACAGCTCTGCTGTGCTCTCTCCGTTGTTCAGAGAGCTGAGGTCTCCCTCTAGGTCATCACTGAAGATTAAAACTGCAGCTGAGGTCTCATACAGGAAGGACATCTGGGTCTTAAACAACCTGCCGTCTCCTCTCAGATTGGCTATGGCCACTGGCTGTGTGAACATGCCAATGTTTGTGCTCCCACAGGGTAGATACCAGCTGACTTCGACCAGACCATCTGAGATTCTCCTGGGCACATCACCACACTCCATGTCACGGTGAACAAATGTGTCATTGTGCTGCTGAGGATTACTGAGAAACTTGTTCAGAGTTTGAGATTTGGGCAGACTGCTCTCTCCTAGTCTAACAAAAGACACCATGGGGATGTCCATTTCTACGATCCTGCCCTCTACAAATGTCCTTTCACCTGCTGGAGAGTGAGGTCTGAACTTTTTAACCAGGTCTCTCATGGCCCACAGCATCAGAGTGCTCTGCTGTGTGTCACAGTTTGGCAGCAGCAAAGGAACAGCAAACTGGCACATGGACATTTTGGAGACCATTTCCTGCTGGAGGAAAGGATCTGAGCAGTGGAAAAGAGCAGTGATCAAATCTAGAGGATTTATAGCATCAGAATCATCATTAGCATCAGTGAAACTATAATTATACATTGACTGGTCTTGTGCACATTTGATATTTCTTGCATTTAAATTGGCCATCATCAGTTTCCTTAAGAAGGTCCATGGTAGCTGCTCCAGACTGTGTGCTGGCTTATCAGACACTGTGTTACTGTTGATCTCCAGGACTGAGCTGAGTGTGAGCTTCCCTCCATGACGATTCCCCAGGCCCAAGGTTGACAGCAGCTCAGGAAGGAGGAGTTCTGGGGGTTAAAAAATGTTTGGCTGTTTGTACTGGGTTACTGGATTGCATTGCTTTCATGTCTTTGTTCTACTACACTACCTGATTGAAATGTCCACTGTCTTTATGTCTGTCTATGGTTTCCTCCCCACAGGGGGCGCTAATGAACTCTTCCAGTCACCTTTGAATACATGCTTCTGGCTGACAGTGTAGTGAATAACATTCTACAGTCTAAGCACTTTATCCTCTTTACTTTAACGCACATCTACACTCTAAGCACTGGCACAAAGAATGCACAACGTAGATTGCAGCAGCTGTACTGTTCTAAATGACATTTTCCTCTAAATACAAATAAGAGTTGTATCTTACCCATGTTCATCTGAACAGAAGCAGGCTGGCTCTTTCCTCCATGTTGGAGCTCAGTGTAGACTTTAACAGTGTAGTCAGTTCCTGGTTTCAGGCCTGTGATGACTGTGCTGCATGACTCAGTAGAGATGGACTTTAGTTCAGTCCCTTCACTCTGGTAAGAGACCAGGAAGCTGTGTGGAGTCTGCTTCATCTCAGGAGACACCAGCCAGCTGAGGCTAGCAGATGATGCAGTGATGGAGCTCACAGTCAGACGCTCTGGGACTGGAATCTCTGGATGGACTGAAATATTTGTCGTAAAATAAATTAATAAAAATCATGCTAATAGCAATAATGCACAAAAAGATATTAGAGCAAGACTCGGAAAGGCACAGGGTGCTTTTGCTAGGCTACACTCCATCTGGAAGTCTAAGCAATACAGCTTAAGAACAAAGGTCAGACTCTACAACAGTAACGTAAAATCTGTGTTGTTGTACGGCTCGGAGTGCTGGCGAGTAACATCTCACGACATGAAAAAAGTTGAAGCCTTCCATAATGGATGCCTCAGGAAACTCTGTCGAATCTTCTGGCCTGAGAAAATATCCAATGCACATCTATACAAGAAGACTAAGTGCAACAGTGTGGTGCTAGAGATCAAACGCCGCCGATTCAAATGGCTCGGACACGTTCTCAGGATGGACCAGGACCGCATCCCCAAGATCGCCCTACGATGGACTCCACCTGGGAAAAGGAAGCAAGGCCGGCCCAAGAACACCTGGCGGCGAACGGTGACAGCGGAGCTGAAGGAGATGAACCTAACCTGGGGCGAGGCACAGCATGCGGCACAAGACAGGTCCAGATGGAGGCAGATCGTCGAAGCCTTATGTCCCATTAGGGACGAAGAGGATTAAGATAAGATAAGATAATAGCAATAATTGCTGTATGAAGACTTCCTGAAAGGTCTGTGTGAAAATTGCAGATGTTTGGTTGAAATATCATATTTAATCACTATGCTGAATTCATGTGATGATTGACAGATAAAGTGTGGATCCAAATGTATTTCTAGGTCGAGAGTGAATTATTGTGACCTAATCATGTTTACATGTTGCCTCAGTATGGGCCTCTGTCCACCATATTTACTGCACTTTGGTCTGTGGACACTCCTCTAGATCATATTATTGCTGCCAACTGTATATACTAGTGCTGTGCCTCAAAAAGCTTCAACAACACAGATCAATCATAAAGAACACAGATCAATCATGAATAACACAGATCAATCATCAACAACACAGATCAATCATGAATAACAGATCAATCATGAATAACAGATCAATCATAAATAACACTTCAGGGAATCATTCTCCCCTTTCTGATATCTCACCTGTCTTCATCTGAACAGAAGCAGGCTGGCTCTTTCCTCCATATGGGAGCTCAGTGTAGACTTCAACAGTGTAGTCAGTTCCTGGTCTCAGGCCTGTGATGACTGTGCTGCATGACTCAGTAGAGATGGACTTTGTCTCAGTCCCTTCACTCTGGTAAGAGACCTGGAAGCTGTGTGGAGTCTGCTTCATCTCAGGAGACACCAGCCAGCTGAAGCTAGCAGATGATGCATTGATGGAGCTCACAGTCAGACGCTCTGGGACTGGGATCTCTGGATGGATTCAAATGGTTGGCGTAAAATAAATTAATAAAAATCAGACTAAATGGTGTATGAAGACTTCCTGAAAGGTCTGTGTGAAAATTGCATATGTTTGGTTGCAGGGCCGGCCCTAGCACATTTGGCGTCCTAGGCAAGCTTCACTCTTGGCTCCCCCACGGGAAAAAAAATCCAAGCTTCTTAACAGTTCTACACAGTGGCGTATCGTAGTTACGACGGGCCCAGGTGTAGGCTATTATGACGGGCCCTAGTCAGTGGCGTAAGGCAGTGGTTCCCAAAACATTTTACAGTCCCGTACCCTCTTTTTCCATGTTTGTAACTGCCGCCGCCACGCCCCCTCCCCCGCACACATTTTCTGCCTATAGCACTTGTCAGTGTTATCTTCGCCGAAAAAACTCTTTCCAGCAAAAAAAAAAATTATGACAATATTTATTTTTAATTTTTTTTGCTGGGCACAGTTTTTGGCGGCCCCCTCTGAGGGGAGTCCTAGGCAACCGCCTCTGTCGCCTGTAAGAAGGACCGGCCCTGTTTTGTTGCAATATCATATTTAATCACTATGCTGAATTCATGTGACGATTGACAGATAAAGTGCGTATCAAAATTAATTTTCTAAGCCACGACTTAATTGTGACATAATCATGTTTACATGTTGCCTCAGTATGGGCCTCTGTCCACCATATTTTCTACACTTTGGCCTGTGGACACTCTTTCTCTAGATCATATTATTGCTGCCAACTGTACATACTAGTGCTGTGCCTCAAAAAGCTTCAACAACACAGATCAATCATGAATTACAGATCAATCATGAATAACACTTCAAGGAATCATTCTCCCCTTCCTGATATCTCACCTGTCTTCATCTGAACAGAAGCAGGCTGGCTCTTTCCTCCATGTTGGAGCTCAGTGTAGACTCTAACAGTGTAATCAGTTCCTGGTTTCAGCCCTGTGATGGCTGTGCTGCATGACTCAGTAGAGATGGACTTTAGTTCAGTCCCTTCACTCTGGTAAGAGACCAGGAAGCTGTGTGGATTCTGCTTCATCTCAGGAGACACCAGCCAGGTGACGCTAGCAGATGAAGCAGTGATGGAGCTCACAGTCAGACGCTCTGGAACTGGGATCTCTGGATGGAGTCAAATGTTTTTTTTTTTTTTTATAAAATAACTGAATAAAATGCTAGCTAATTTTGCTAAGTGCTGTATGAAGACTTTTTGTGAAAGGTTTCCAAAACTTGTAGATGTTTATGCTGATTTCATGTGATGATTGACAGATAAAGTGTGTATCCAAATTTCTTTTTAGGTCAAGAGTGAATTATGGGGACGTAATCATGTTAACATGTTGTCTAAGTATGGGCCTCTGTCCACCATATTTACTACACTTTGGCCAGTGGACACTCCTTCTCTAGATCATAGTATTGCTGCCAACTGTACATACTAGTGCTGTGCCTCAAAAAGCTTCAACGACACAGATCAATCATGAATAACACTTCAGGGAATAATTCTCCCCTTCCTGATAGCTCACCTGTCTTCATATGAACAGAAACAGGCTGGCTCTTTCCTCCTTGTTGGAGCTCAGTGTAGACTCTAACAGTGTAGTCAGTTCCTGGTTTCAGGCCTGTGATGTTTGTGCTGCTTGACTCAGTAGAGATGGACTTTGGCTCAGTCCCTTCACTCTGGTAAGAGACCAGGAAGCTGTGAGGAGTCTGCTCCATCTCAGGAGACACCAGCCAGCTGAGGCTAGCAGATGATGCAATGATGGACCTCACAGTCAGACGCTCTGGGACTGGGATCTCTGGATGGATTCAAATAGTTGTAGTAAAATAAATAAATAAAGTGTACGCTAATTTTGCTGATTGCTGTACGAAGACTTCCTAAAAGGTCCCTGTGAAGATTCAAGATGTTTTGTATCATATTTAATCACTATGCTGAATTCATGTGACGATTGACAGATAAAGTGTGGATCCAAAATCCTTTCTAGGTCAAGAGTGAATTATTGTGACCTAATCATGTTTACATGTTGCCTCAGTATGGGCCTCTGTCCACCATATTTACTACACTTTGGCCAGTGGACACTCCTTCTCTAGATCAGATTATTGGTGCCAACTTCATATACTAGTGGTTTGACTCAAAAAGCTTCAACAACACAGATTAATCATAAAGAACACAGATTAATCATAAATAACACAGATCAATCGTAAATAACACAGATCAATCATGAATAACACTTCAGGGAATCATTCTCCCCTTCCTGATATCTCACCTGTCTTCATCTGAACAGAAGCAGGCTGGCTCTTTCCTCCATGTTGGAGCTCAGTGTAGACTCTAACAGTGTACTCAGTTCCTGGTTTCAGGCCTGTGATGTTTGTGCTGCTTGACTCAGTAGAGATGGACTTTGGCTCAGTCCCTTCACTCTGGTAAGAGACCAGGAAGCTGTGTGGAGTCTGCTTCATCTCAGGAGACACCAGCCAGCTGAGGCTAGCAGATGATGCGGTAATGGAGCTCACAGTCAGACGCTCTGGGACTGGAATCTCTGGATGGATTGAAATATTTGTCGTCAAATAAATGAATAGAAATCACGCTAATTGCACTAATTGCTGTATGAAGACTTCATGAAAGATCTGTGTGAAAATTGCAGATTTTTGGTTGCAATATCATATTTAATCACTAAGCTGAATTCATGTGACGATTGACTGATGAAGTTTGAAGAGCTCACATTCAGATGCTCTGGGACTGGGATCTCTGGATGGATTTAAATGTTTGTCATAAAATACATTAATACAATTGTGTAGAAGTGTATATCTGGTAGTCTCTTTAAATAAAAAGAAGTTTCACAAGACTTTCCAGTGCAGCTTCAGTATATTTAGTGAAGCACCAGACTTTGCAAGGGGATCAAAAGAGAATATATCTATAATACAATATATACAAGGATGAGTCCTTTCTCCATGTTGTAACTCTGGGTCTGGAGTGTGGCATCTGCCAGCTGTGCTGTGAGAATTGGGCCCAGTCCCCTCTCTCTGGGAGCCTGGGAGCCTGGGAGTCCTGGTTGAGTCAATTTCATTGGAGAGTAAAGCAAAGTAATTCAATAAAATGATGGTAAGAAATATATCTGAATTATGTCTGGTTTTGTAATAAATGTATTTTTGAGCACTTGCATCACGCGATATGACAAGTTGTGATGTGCAACGTCAGAAGCAAGTTGCCTCTCTTTTGTTGATTCTATGATTCAGCTAGTTTTTTTTTCTGTTATACAATGAGCAGTTTTGGAGGGTAGTAAAATGGCGATTTTTTAAGTTTTAAAACGTCCAATTTCAAGTAAAGCATCAACCACAGTTAAACAAGCCTTCTAGCCAGCAGAACAAGGTGAAATGGAATGAAATGATGAGAACCATTCAGACTCAATTTAAATATCTCTTACTTTAAAACCAATCCCCAGACAATCTTGTAAATATTTCCTCTGTTATCAATGCGGGTAACCTATGGTGATGTCCATGTCCCGTGTCAGTGTGGATAAAAGTGTTTTCATGTAGACAAGCGTGAGGTATAAAGGATGGGGTAATGTTCATGTAGTGTGGTATTATGGATGTAATGTTCATGTGAGCAGTGTGGTATAATGGATGGGGTTATGTTCATGTAGTGTGGTATAATGGATGGGGTAATGTTCATGTAGTGTGGTATAATGGATGGGGTAATGTTCATGTAGTGTGGTATAATGGATGGGGTAATGTTCATGTTCATGTAGTGTGGTATAATGGATGGGGTAATGTTCATGTAGTGTGGTATAATGTATGGGGTAATGTTCATGTAGTGTGGTATAATGGATGGGGTAATGTTCATGTGAGCAGTGTGGTATAATGTATGGGGTAATGTTCATGTAGTGTGGTATAATGGATGGGGTAATGTTCATGTAGTGTGGTATAATGGATGGGGTAATGTTCATGTAGTGTAGTATAATGGATGGGGTAATGTTCATGTAGTGTGGTATAATGGATGGGGTAATGTTCATGTAGTGTAGTATAATGGATGGGGTAATGTTCATGTAGTGTAGTATAATGGATGGGGTAATGTTCATGTAGTGTGGTATAATGGATGGGGTAATGTTCATGTAGTGTGGTATAATGGATGGGGTAATGTTCATGTAGTGTGGTATAATGGATGGGGTAATGTTCATGTAGTGTGGTATAATGGATGGGGTAATGTTCATGTAGTGTGGTATAATGGATTAATGGACGGGGTAATGTTCATGTGAGCAGTTTGGTATAATTGGGTCCCATTCCACTAGTGTAATAGATTGTATGTTGTAAATATCTGTATACCTTTGGTGACTGCAGAAGGAGGAGTACTTTCTCCATGTTGAAACTCTGGGTCTGGAGTCTGTGCTGTGATGTGAGAGTTGGGCCCAGCCCCTTCACTCTGGGAGTCTGGGAGTCCTGGTTGAGTCTGTTCCATTGGAGAGTGATGAGCCAAGCTGGGAGCCGGAGATGCAGCGCTCACAGATGTCACTGTGGATGCCTCTGGGACACTAGACCCTTGCCCTGCACACAAACACAAACACATGTTCATGTAAAGAGTATGGGTACATGTGAAATTACCTTTTTATTTCATCCAATTCCCTTTTTTTACCTGCTGTAAATGTTTTAGAAATGGGTTTGCCTTGGCATCCAATTTGAAGTATTGTGGACACATGTATGGTGTACTCTGTGCCATGTTGAAGTTCAGACACGGTGAACCCCAAACAACAAACATGGCAATTGGTGGACAGGTGCTTTGGCACATTCCTGGATAACTTTAAAAACATTACTGTGTTTTACCCATCTCAACATTTACATTATAGTAGATTATTGCCAAATTAACTGAGTACTATGTTGTAGCAAGTTGAATGCTACTCATGTTTTAGATACCAATTGGTGGTTGAAGAATATAGTAGAAAGATGAAAATCATTTGAAAAATGCTGGACGGTACCCACATTCATAACCTTTAGTATATGGATGGGGTAATGTTCATGTGAGCAGTGTGGTATAATGGATGGGGTAATGTTCATGTAGTGTGGTATAATGGATGGGGTAATGTTCATGTAGTGTGGTATAATGGATGGGGTTATGTTCATGTAGTGTGGTATAATGGATGGGGTAATGTTCATGTAGTGTGGTATAATGGATGGGGTAATGTTCATGTAGTGTGGTATAATGGATGGGGTAATGTTCATGTAGTGTGGTATAATGGATGGGGTAATGTTCATGTAGTGTGGTATAATGGATGGGGTAATGTTCATGTAGTGTGGTATAATGGATGGGGTAATGTTCATGTAGTGTGGTATAATGGATGGGGTAATGTTCATGTAGTGTGGTATAATGTATGGGGTAATGTTCATGTAGTGTGGTATAATGGATGGGGTAATGTTCATGTAGTGTGGTATAATGGATGGGGTAATGTTCATGTAGCGTGGTATAATGGATGGGGTAATGTTCATGTGAGCAGTGTGGTATAATGGATGGGGTAATGTTCATGTAGTGTGGTATAATGGATGGGGTAATGTTCATGTGAGCAGTGTGGTATAATGGATGGGGTAATGTTCATGTGAGCAGTGTGGTATAATGGATGGGGTAATGTTCATGTAGTGTGGTATAATGGATGGGGTAATGTTCATGTAGTGTGGTATAATGGATGGGGTAATGTTCATGTAGTGTGGTATAATGGATGGGGTAATGTTCAT
Source organism: Clupea harengus (assembly GCF_900700415.2). Classification (NCBI taxonomy): domain Eukaryota; kingdom Metazoa; phylum Chordata; class Actinopteri; order Clupeiformes; family Clupeidae; genus Clupea; species Clupea harengus. Next base: position 1,357,510 of record NC_045153.1, on the reverse strand, counting down.
GTAGTGTGGTATAATGGACGGGGTAATGTTCATGTAGTGTGGTATAATGGATGGGATAGCGTTTACGCATCTCAAAGTTCCCTGCGCCTTGTATTCTGCCGTTGGAATAATCCTAAATAAATTTGGTGTCATTTTAAATCACCTGAAACTAAGTTTCATATTGTTGAACATATAAACGCTGTTGTCTGAATCATATTCGTCTGCGCTGTATTATGGTCTGTGACCCTCCAATCAGTGCATTGTGGCTGCGGCGGCGACACCAATAAGGATCCAGGAAGTATGTAAACACATACACGTTTTGGAATAGCCTGCCTGCCTAACCGTTCGGAATGGATTCATTAGCCATGGATATCAAGCAATTTTTGAAGAGACCATCGAGTGCTTTCACTCACGCAGAAAGGCCTCAAGTACAAAGTAAGACTGAAGAAGATCAATTCACATTTTTAAACGTTGCTTTGGTTCGCACTTAAGACAGGGTAAAACGCTTTTAATAACGTGCTTTCAAATACGATGATGCAGGTAACAAGCCAGCCTTCCCGGTTCCGTCTAAATAGGCCTAATAAAACGCAAATTCTTTCAGCATTTGAAGATGCATGAGTAATTATCCTCACGCATATCGCTGCAGATTAGGCTAATTCATTGAAAATTGTAGACAGTGTAGGTACACTGGAATTCGTCCATTGTGGTTGACTTTAATCATTAACTTACGTATGTTTCATCCGGAACCTACGTCAGACTTTACCTGTCATAAAAATGTAACCTGATGCATTTCTTAACCACGCCCACCTGAGCGTGACAATAGCCGCATCTCCCCAGATGTGACACTCTCTCTGTCGGCGCCCACCAGGCAAGGACCTCTTCACCTCTCTCTCTTTCGCCGGCCTTCCAGCCAGGCGCACACGTTTTGACCTCTCCTCACCTCCAGCAACGCGTGAGCACACCGTCAACCGGTGAAGAGCAACTCTCTTTGTTCTCACTTCTTACGGCCGACATACGCCTAAGATCTCTCAGTCATCGAACTGATAAGTGAGACTATAATAAGTTTAGCGAAGGCAGCTAACAATAGACCTGCTAGCTAACTCTACCCAAAGGGAACAGAAGGCAAACTGCAACGAACGAACGGTCAAATCCTCCGACCTAAACTTCAGTGAAACAGACATCACAGCAAGGACAACTTACTCCAGCTACGGACGGCATCATCTCTTCTCTGCCTCATATACGTCGGACCAGCACAACACTTTTCCCAAAGGACTGGTAACTCTGACATTAACTGGGCATTTAGCTATCCTAGCTATTCACAACCTGGCTAAGCATAAGACTGTTTACGTGCCATTGTTCATGTGTTTCATATGTTTTGTTTATTGAACGTAACTGTTTATATATTTTCATTGTTGGCTTTGCCACACCATCTAAGGGTTATCGTTAGGATTGCTTCTCAGACACATCGGGTCTTGCATGCATCACTAACCATTTCCCTCTTTCCTAATAAGGCATCTTAATCACGCACGATTACATATACATTGGCCTTCACATAGCCACACACGCAAAGAGAATACTCGAACTTCGCGCTGCATATAGGCTCGCCCTTGTTCACATCACATGTATGTTCGCGTACGTGCACACACATGCACGCGGAACTACGGTGATCAAACAAAGGAACACACACACATTCTTTCTGGCGCGCTCCTAACAGCGCAACCCCGAGCTCACAAGCTCACACACACATACACATATTCCTTCAATTCATTGGTTAGGTACATTTAGCTAGATTACATATTGTGTGTTATTTCTTATCATGGTGTAAATAAATACTTTGATTATATACGCTGGTTTATTTAATGTTGCACAAGAATGGACGTTGCCAACCTCTTCTATTCAGAATTCCAATGACCTTCAACCATACTATTAATAAGGTAACTTTGGTTGTAGTTATTCATTTAATTATTAATCAGAGTTCCAAATTGATAGTATAATATATTTTATGAGACTGATATATTTAACGAGACTGATTTGTGGATTATCTTTACTTTGACCACCGTGGAGGACACTACACTTTGTGTGGCACCCCCTAGGTGTTCAACTTAATTGATCTGCCTTGTGTTGAATGGTTGATGCCTGTGCAATCGGGTGAGATTACCAACATATTGTTGCTGTTGCAAGGACAGCACCAGTGTGTCTTGGTGGCCCTCGCAAAGACGGTATCACAATTTATACACAATTGCACCCACATTCACCTGGCTCCTGCTTACAGGGTAAGTTACCTACATAGTCTGGTACTCCCATGTGAGGCTAGTACCAATTTCACCTACACCCTTCACAGATAAATCTGTTTTTGACAGTGATTAGTCTTCCTCCATGTTTACCATAACTTCAAACACAGATTCCAAAACAATATTGAAAATGATGTTTTATGATATAGCGATCATTATGTATATTTATTTTATTAAATGCAAAGATGAACATGTTTGTGCTTGTCACAGGTCTGCTTCTGCTTAGTGCAAATTAGTGTAAACTATAAATGCAAAAGGCACAAAGCAATTATTTGTGGTTGTATTTTTTTGGACCCGCCACCACCCCTCTGTGGAGGACAACTTTTTTCAATGTTTCAATCCTGACAATTGTACGCAGATGACATTTTGTTATATGTTACTCAACCAAGGATTACAATTTCATCAGCACTGAAAATGTTTCATTTATTTGGTACTTTCTCGGAGTACAAGATTAACTGGAGTAAAAGCGAGCTTCTACCAGTACAAGTTGAGGATGAAGACTGGCTCAAACAGCTTCCCTTTCGAATAACATCAGACAACTTAACCTATCTGGGGATCGTAATCACCAAGAAGTACAATGCTCTTTATAAGGCCAACTTCCCTATGCTGTTAAACAAGCTAGAGCACAATATTCAATTCTGGAGAACACTCCCTATTTCTCTGTTGGGTAGAGTGAATGCTATTAAGATGATCTTCCTCCCCCAGCTACTTAATCTTTTTCAAGACTTGCCTATATACCTTACAAAATCTTATTTTAGGAAACTGGACTCTATCATTCTTCCCTTTATATGGAACTACAAGTCTCATTGAATAAAAAAAGACCACCTTTGCAAACACAAAACCAGTCACTGCCTAATTTGATTTTACACTACTGGGCCACCGGAATACGCTCTATTGCACACTGGTTGGATGACACCCCATCACCCTTTGACGGGCTAGAGATGGAACGGGAGGATTGCCTACCATTCTCTATTAGAGCAGTTATACTATCACCTTTACCAGTCAATAGAACCTGTTTTAAACATAATCCTATCATTTATGACACAATTAGGATATGGAAACAACTAAGAAAACATTTCAAGCTTAATAATCAGTTATTCAGATACATTCAGATAAGAGATTATGTCAAAACACATCTTCCTAATTTTGAGAAGGCAGAGGCAGACAAGCTAGAGAGTTTATTTAAACTGTTTGCTAACTCACGTTACATTATTTCACAACTGTATGACACACCACAAAGCATGTGCCTTCCCAAAATGGACAAAATAAAAGAGGAGTGGGAAAAAGAGATTGGGGCTGTTATACATCCTAATGTGTGGGAGGAGAGTTTGGAGTACATCCATGACTGCCATTAATGACCGACACAAGTTAAAATCCTGCTACACTATTCCAAGACAAAATTGCATTACATTTTCACCTCTGTGTGATAAATGCAAGTCCAGGGAGGCTACCTTATCACATAGTTAAGCTCTTTGCCCCACACTTAAAGATTATTGGGGCGAAATATTTCAGTTTTTTTCTGTGATCTTGGAGGTTCAGATAGAGCCAGACCCTATTTTAATAATGTTGGGAATATCTGAAGAGCTAAGGAAACTTAATGTAGCACAACAGCGTTTTCTGTCATATGGTGTTATAACTGCAAAAAAACGCATCTTACTTCTCTGGAAAAAGAAAGAGGTGCCCTCCTTCAAACACTGGCTGACTGACTTGACAGATACTCTACATTTGGAGAGAATTAGATTCATTCTGAAGACAAGCTGAGGGACTTTCAGAAAAAAATTGCCAACCTTTGGTCTCTCATCTTGAAAGAGAATCCACTTGAGACCCAAGTAAAATGGAAAAGAGAGAGGTTTTGGTGGGAGGGTGTGCTCTGTCGTTTCTTTTTCTTTTTCTTTTTTTTTGGTATGTGTGTGATGTTTGTTTACAGTTGTCTTCGCTGTCAGTAGTTTTTGTTTATGAAATTAAAAGGAAACATATAATTGTCAATTTCACTGTTAAAATATATTTTTCTCAATAAACATATTTAAAATAGACAAGGGAGGATGTTGCGGTACTGTAAATGTGAAGTTCCTAAAAAAATCAGCATAAATTCAGAGGACACCACGCTGCAGGACACTTCTAGTGGTAGTCTCATGTATTGTTGTTTTACTTACTGTACTGGGAAGATGTACAAAACTATAAAATGTTTTATCTTCAAAATAGAAGTTCAGAGGATGTTTTATTTTCAGTCTAGATATTTGGTGTAAAGGTTTCAAAGAACACAAATCAGTCAGATAGCTTGGACACAACTAATAACCGTTAAGGTCACCATCACTGTTGTCTGATTCATTATGTCACTGGGCATTGACTAACTGCACATCAGCAAAATGAATAGAAGGTTTGGTGGATAGGTCCATGTATACATTATAATATGAATGGTATTACCTGTTTTAATCTGAACAGAAGCAGGCTGGCTCTTTTTCTCCCCGGACACAGTGCAGACTTCAACAGTGTAATCAATTCCAAGTTCCAGGCCTGTGATGTCTGTGCTGCATGACTCAGTAGAGATGGACTTTGGCTCAGTCCCTTCACTCTGGTAAGAGACCAGGAAGCTGTGTGGAGTCTGCTCCATCTCAGGAGACACCAGCCAGCTGAGGCTAGCAGATGATGCAGTGATGGAGCTGACGGTCAGACACACTGGGACTGGGATCTCTGGAAGTGTAGATCTGGTAGCTTCTGTCAAAAAAAAAAAGAAGTTTCCCAATATCTAAGAAAAGACACTTAAGACTTTCTGTGACAGTATAATGATAATATAATGGTAATGATGAATTGATTTGACAGACTTGGCAGTGACAGGCTAGTTATCTATCTTGAAATGGCTATGCCCGTCCAGTATCTGGATGGTGCTAACCAGCCACTTGACCTTAAAGTGTAGGCACTTCAAATACAACACAAGTAAATGTCTTATATATATTTAATATTTTTCATAATAGCCCTTCACAGATAAATCTGTTTTTGACAGTGATTACTCTTCCTCCATGTTTACCATAACTTCAAACACAGATTCCAAAACAATATTGAAAATGATGTTTTATGATATAGCGATCATTATGTATATTTATTTTATTAAATGCAAAGATGAACATGTTTGTGCTTGCCACAGGTCTGCTTCTGCTTAGTGCAAATTAGTGTAAACTATAAATGCAAAAGGCACAAAGCAATTATTTGTGGTTGTATTTTTTTGGACCCGCCACCACCCCTCTGTGGAGGACAACTTTTTTCAATGTTTCAATCCTGACAATTGTACGCAGATGACATTTTGTTATATGTTACTCAACCAAGGATTACAATTTCATCAGCACTGAAAATGTTTCATTTATTTGGTACTTTCTCGGAGTACAAGATTAACTGGAGTAAAAGCGAGCTTCTACCAGTACAAGTTGAGGATGAAGACTGGCTCAAACAGCTTCCCTTTCGAATAACATCAGACAACTTAACCTATCTGGGGATCGTAATCACCAAGAAGTACAATGCTCTTTATAAGGCCAACTTCCCTATGCTGTTAAACAAGCTAGAGCACAATATTCAATTCTGGAGAACACTCCCTATTTCTCTGTTGGGTAGAGTGAATGCTATTAAGATGATCTTCCTCCCCCAGCTACTTAATCTTTTTCAAAACTTGCCTATATACCTTACAAAATATTATTTTAGGAAACTGGACTCTATCATTCTTCCCTTTATATGGAACTACAAGTCTCATTGAATTAAAAAAGACCACCTTTGCAAACATAAAACCAGTGGGGGGCTGTCACTGCCTAATTTGATTTTATACTACTGGGCCACCGGAATACGCTCTATTGCACACTGGTTGGATGACACTCCATCACCCTTCGATGGGCTAGAGATGGAACGGGAGGATTGCCTACCATTCTCTATTAGAGCAGTTATGCTATCACCTGTACCAGTCAAAAGAACCTGTTTTAAACACAACCCTATCATTTACGACACAATTAGGATATGGAAACAACTAAGAAAACATGTCAAGCTTAATAATCAGTTATTCAGATACATTCAGATAAGAGATTATGTCAAAACACATCTTCCTAATTTTGAGAAGGCAGAGGCAGACAAGCTAGAGAGTTTATTTAAACTGTTTGCCAACTCACGTTACATTATTTCACAACTGTGTGACACTTCACAAAGCATGTGCCTTCACAAAATGGACAAAATAAAAGAGGAGTGGGAAAAAGAGATTGGGGCCGTTATACATCCTAATGTGTGGGAGGAGAGTTTGGAGTACATCCATGACTGCCATTAATGACCGACACAAGATAAAATCCTGCACAGGCTACACTATTCCAAGACAAAATTGCATAACATTTTTCGAGAGGTTTCACCTCTGTGTGATAAATGCAAGTCCAGGGAGGCTACCTTATCACATAGTTAAGCTCTTTGCCCCACACTTAAAGATTATTGGGGTGAAATATTTCATTGTTTTCTGTGATCTTGGAGGTTCAGATAGAACCAGACCCTATTTTAATAATGTTGGGAATATCTGAAGAGCTAAGGAAACTTAATGTAGCACAACAGCGTTTTCTGGCATATGGTGTTATAACTGCAAAAAAACGCATCTTACTTCTCTGGAAAAAGAAAGAGGTGCCCTCCTTCAAACACTGGCTGACTGACTTGACAGATACTCTACATTTGGAGAGAATTAGATTCATTCTGAAGACAAGCTGAGGGACTTTCAGAAAAATTGCCAACCTTTGGTCTCTCATCTTGAAAGAGAATCCAATTGGGACCCAAGTAAAATGCACTCCTAGGGATGGATGGGTGGGAAATGGTAAGGGAAGAGAGAGGGGTTTTGGTGGGAGGGTGTGCTCTGTCGTTTCTTTTTCTTTTTCTTTTTTTTTGGTATGTGTGTGATGTTTGTTTACAGTTGTCTTCGCTGTCAGTAGTTTTTGTTTATGAAATTAAAAGGAAACATATAATTGTCAATTTCACTGTTAAAATATATTTTTCTCAATAAACATATTCAAAATAGACAAGGGAGGATGTTGCGGTACTGTAAATGTGAAGTTCCTAAAAATATCAGCATAAATTCAGAGGACACCACTGATCAGCATTAGGGCTGCAGGACACTTCTAGTGGTAGTCTCATATATTGTTGTTTTACTTACTGTACTGGGAAGATGTACAAAACTATACAATGTTTTATCTTCAAAATAGAAGTTCAGAGGATGTTTTATTTTCAGTCTAGATATTTGGTTAAAAGGTTTCAAAGAACACAAATCAGTCGGATAGCTTGGACACAACTAAAAACCGGTAAGGTCGCCATCACTGTTGTGTGATTCATTATGTCACTGGGCACTGACTAACTGCACATCAGCAAAATGAATAGAAGGTTTGGTGGATAGGTCCATGTTTATATTATAATATGAATGGTATTACCTGTTTTAATCTGAACAGAAGCAGGCTGGCTCTTTTTCTCCCCGGACACAGTGCAGACTTCAACAGTGTACTCAGTTCCAAGTTCCAGGCCTGTGATGTCTGTGCTGCATGACTCAGTAGAGATGGACTTTGGCTCAGTCCCTTCACTCTGGTAAGAGACCAGGAAGCTGTGTGGAGTCTGCTCCATCTCAGGAGACACCGACCAGCTGAGGCTAGCAGATGATGCAGTGCTGGAGCTGACGGTCAGACACTCTGGGACTGGGATCTCTGGAAGTGTTGATCTGGTAGCTTCTGTAAAGAAAAAAAGAAGTTTTCCAATATCTAAGAAAAGACACTTAAGACTTTCTGTGACAGTATAATGATAATATAATGATAATGATGAATTGATTTGACAGACTTGGCAGTGACAGGCTAGTTATCTATCTTGAAATGGCTATGCCCGTCCAGTATCTGGATGGTGCTAACCAGCCACTTGACCTTAAAGTGTAGGCACTTCAAATACAACACAAGTAAATGTCTTATATATATTTAATATTTTTCATAATAGCCCTTCACAGATAAATCTGTTTTTGACAGTGATTACTCTTCCTCCATGTTTACCATAACTTCAAACACAGATTCCAAAACAATATTGATAAATTATGTTTTATGATATAGCGATCATTATGTATATTTATTTTATTAAATGCAAAGATAAACATGTTTGTGCTTGTCACAGGTCTGCTTCTGCTTAGTGCAAATTAGTGTAAACTATAAATGCAAAAGGCATAAAGCAATTCTTTGTGGTTGTATTTTTTTGGACCCGCCACCACCCCTCTGTGGAGGACAACTTTTTTCAATGTTTCAATCCTGACAATTGTACGCAGATGACATTTTGTTATATGTTACTCAACCAAGGATTACAATTTCATCAGCACTGAAAATGTTTCATTTATTTGGTACTTTCTCGGAGTACAAGATTAACTGGAGTAAAAGCGAGCTTCTACCAGTACAAGTTGAGGATGAAGACTGGCTCAAACAGCTTCCCTTTCGAATAACATCAGACAACTTAACCTATCTGGGGATCGTAATCACCAAGAAGTACAATGCTCTTTATAAGGCCAACTTCCCTATGCTGTTAAACAAGCTAGAGCACAATATTCAATTCTGGAGAACACTCCCTATTTCTCTGTTGGGTAGAGTGAATGCTATTAAGATGATCTTCCTCCCCCAGCTACTTAATCTTTTTCAAGACTTGCCTATATACCTTACAAAATCTTATTTTAGGAAACTGGACTCTATCATTCTTCCCTTTATATGGAACTACAAGTCTCATTGAATTAAAAAAGACCACCTTTGCAAACACAAAACCAGTGGGGGGCTGTCACTGCCTAATTTGATTTTATACTACTGGGCCACCGGAATACGCTCTATTGCACACTGGTTGGATGACACCCCATCACCCTTTGACGGGCTAGAGATGGAACGGGAGGATTGCCTACCATTCTCTATTAGAGCAGTTATACTATCATCTTTACCAGTCAAAAGAACCTGTTTTAAACATAATCCTATCATTTACGACACAATTAGGATATGGAAACAACTAAGAAAACATTTCAAGCTTAATAATCAGTTATTCAGATACATTCAGATAAGAGATTATGTCAAAACACATCTTCCTAATTTTGAGAAGGCAGAGGCAGACAAGCTAGAGAGTTTATTTAAACTGTTTGCTAACTCACGTTACATTATTTCACAACTGTATGACACACCACAAAGCATGTGCCTTCACAAAATGGACAAAATAAAAGAGGAGTGGGAAAAAGAGATTGGGGCTGTTATACATCCTAATGTGTGGGAGGAGAGTTTGGAGTACATCCATGACTGCCATTAATGACCGACACAAGTTAAAATCCTGCACAGGCTACACTATTCCAAGACAAAATTGCATTACATTTTCACCTCTGTGTGATAAATGCAAGTCCAGGGAGGCTACCTTATCACATAGTTATGCTCTTTGCCCCACACTTAAAGATTATTGGGGCGAAATATTTCAGTTTTTTTCTGTGATCTTGGAGGTTCAGATAGAGCCAGGCCCTATTTTAATAATGTTGGGAATATCTGAAGAGCTAAGGAAACTTAATGTAGCACAACAGCGTTTTCTGGCATATGGTGTTATAACTGCAAAAAAAACGCATCTTACTTCTCTGGAAAAAGAAAGAGGTGCCCTCCTTCAAACACTGGCTGACTGACTTGACAGATACTCTACATTTGGAGAGAATTAGACTCATTCTGAAGACAAGCTGAGGGACTTTCAGAAAAATTGCCAACCTTTGGTCTCTCATCTTGAAAGAGAATCCAATTGAGACCCAAGTAAAATGCACTCCTAGGGATGGATGGGTGGGAAATGGTAAGGGAAGAGAGAGGGGTTTTGGTGGGAGGGTGTGCTCTGTCGTTTCTTTTTCTTTTTTTTTTGGTATGTGTGTGATGTTTGTTTACATTTGTCTTCGATGTCATTAGTTTTTGTTTATGAAATGAAAAGGAAACATATAATTGTCAATTTCACTGTTAAAATATATGTTTCTCAATAAACATATTCAAAATAGACAAGAAGGATGTTGCGGTACTGTAAATGTGAAGTTCCTAAAAAAAAATCAGCATAAATTCAGAGGACACCACGCTGCAGGACACTTCTAGTGGTAGTCTCATATATTGTTGTTTTACTTACTGTACTGGGAAGATGTACAAAACTATACAATGTTTTATCTTCAAAATAGAAGTTCAGAGGATGTTTTATTTTCAGTCTAGATATTGGGTTAAAAGGTTTCAAAGAACACAAATCAGTCAGATAGCTTGGACACAACTAAAAACCGGTAAGGTCGCCATCACTGTTGTCTGATTCATTATGTCACTGGGCATTGACTAACTGCACATCAGCAAAATGAATAAAAGGTTTGGTGGATAGGTCTATGTATATATTATAATATGAATGGTATTACCTGTTTTAATCTGAACAGAAGCAGGCTGGCTCTTTTTCTCCCCGGACACAGTGCAGACTTCAACAGTGTAATCAATTCCAAGTTCCAGGCCTGTGATGTCTGTGCTGCATGACTCAGTAGAGATGGACTTTGGCTCAGTCCCTTCACTCTGGTAAGAGACCAGGAAGCTGTGTGGAGTCTGCTCCATCTCAGGAGACACCAGCCAGCTGAGGCTAGCAGATGATGCAGTGATGGAGCTGACGGTCAGACGCACTGGGACTGGGATCTCTGGAAGTGTAGATCTGGTAGCTTCTGTCAAAAAAAAAAAGAAGTTTCCCAATATCTAAGAAAAGACACTTAAGACTTTCTGTGACAGTATAATGATAATATAATGGTAATGATGAATTGATTTGACAGACTTGGCAGTGACAGGCTAGTTATCTATCTTGAAATGGCTATGCCCGTCCAGTATCTGGATGGTGCTAACCAGCCACTTGACCTTAAAGTGTAGGCACTTCAAATACAACACAAGTAAATGTCTTATATATATTTCATATTTTTCATAATAGCCCTTCACAGATAAATCTGTTTTTGACAGTGATTACTCTTCCTCCATGTTTACCATAACTTCAAACACAGATTCCAAAACAATATTGAAAATGATGTTTTATGATATAGCGATCATTATGTATATTCATTTTATTAAATGCAAAGATGAACATGTTTGTGCTTGTCACAGGTCTGCTTCTGCTTAGTGCAAATTAGTGTAAACTATAAATGCAAAAGGCATGAAGCAATTATTTGTGGTTGTATTTTTTTGGACCCGCCACCACCCCTCTGTGGAGGACAACTTTTTTCAATATTTCAAGTGCAGATTCAGTATATTTAAGTGGAGCACTCTCCCTCCCACCCACCTACCCCATGATAATGCAGAGACAGACAGGCAGACAAACACATGGACGTGACATGACACAGATGGACTTTGCTAGGGGATCAGAAGAGAATAGAAAAAAAGATATAGATACATATTGTTGGCCTCCATGGACTATGAAACTGCAATATTCTATGGTCACTATACATCACAGAAATAGTGCTGTACACAAAATCGTGTGTTGGTCAATGTGTGGTGCTGTTCAAGTTCTTAAATGTTAGATGTACTGTAGAATGTTTGTAATTTTTCTCCCGTTCACTGCCAACTGGATTAGATTACATCCATGTAGGATTTGCCCTACACCTGATGAGATGAAAATGAAATCCACTTTTTGACTTGAATCCTGATTGTAATCACATCAGGATTCAGAAAAAAATATTCTCATTTTTATCATCATCGTTGGCAAAGTTGACTCCAGGAGGTCAATTTACCTCTTCCATGTTTGACATAAACTCTGACTAACTAGCTATGAGCATAGAATGAAATGAGGAGAATAATCAGTCAGTTTCCGCAATTGTTACAGCCGTTCCTTCCAAATTACATTTAATACTGAAGGTGTGATGGCGCAAATCATATCTAGATCTATGTAACAAGGCATGGATATATATGCAGAATTATACATTCTTAACAAAACAGCTTAAGTATACCTTTGCTCAGAGGTGATGCGGGATGCCTGCTTTGGAAACTCTGCACAAAAGAGAAGAGGATTTCAAAAGACTCCTAGGCAAACAGAAGAATGGTCAACCAAGAATGGTCACGGACCTTGTCATCTGAAAAGATTTTATGTGAAATGTTTAACTGATCATTTACCTGACAAAGGGCTTAATACATACCTGGTCTGCGTCTGGACATAACTCGACTATATCATGTCCTTTATGATCTTGAATGGAACACCGTGAGCAGACTTCAGTGTTGTCAGTCCTGTAGTAAAACTCCAGCTCTCTATGATGCTGTGGACAGAGCCGCTGGTTCTGAGGTGTCCTGGAAATGTGCAGTAGTGAAGTTAAAGGTCATTGGCTGCTGATTTACCCCCATCATGTATGACCATGTTCAAGGTGATTTCATTTTATGACGGAATACCATTATATTGTGTTATTTCTATGTCATCTTCTAAACACCCTTTGGACTTTTACATTCAGTCAACTTCCAGAGAAAATGTCATGTTACTACCACCACGTTACACAACCAGGGTCAAAATTAAGTTTCACAATTTACAGATGTAGTCACATTACCTGTCAGAGGTGTTTGTGGCCAGTGAACAATCTGAAGGTAAGTGGGTTCCAGACGGATGATTTTTATCTTCACTGGACATCGGTGATCTGGCCAGGTGTGAGGCCACACCATCTGGTGGATTCTCACGGTCACTCATTTTTCATCTCACCATCAACTAGTCAGATCAGGTTTGACGTTACTGTGAAAAACAGAAAAAGAAAAACTTGCAAGACCCACCTCAAACATTATAAAGAGAGATGAGCATTTCAGCAAATTTCTAAGACAGATCTAAAATGAGGATGGAAACAGATTGAGATTAAAGAATACTGAAACAGGAAAATAACTAAAAGTAAAATAGATAAATACATGTACAAATAAATAAAGGAAAAGAAAATGGATTTAAAAGTTCTCGCCAATGCATTGTATTGCATTCTGTGGAAGATCCCCAAGTTTCGTAGGAATCTAAAAATTGC